>NW_027271012.1:155000-232500 GCF_040938485.1 Diadema antillarum | reverse complement strand
AAGGAAGAAAGAAAAGAAAAAGAAAGAAGGAAAGAAAGAAAGGTTACTTGCCTTGCAGAAACAATACGAACAAAGACGCTGGAACATCGCGCTTCAGGCTGCGAAAAGTTGGAATCACACATGTCTGTAGAAATGCACCTGTTCAAAGGCGGAAGATAAGAGATCTTTTCAACCCCCATCGCTTTTCTCCGAAGAATTCCGTTGTCGCCCTCTTAGGTATTTTCTGCTTAACTTTGTTGATGAAATAGAAAGAAACTACCGAATACCCATCTTCACGTCAACCTGTTGAACAAGTATCAGTACGTTTGAAGACTTTCTCTATTTAGGTTACAAGGTAACAGGTTCGATGAATGCTACGTAACACTGAATAACTGCTAGAATATGCCATTAGCGTACTTAAAGGAATGATACCAACAACTCGCATCATCAGAGTTACTCATACACATCGGAACTCTTCGGGTATTCCAGTCCTACCTTCCTCTATTGCTTGCCGCCGATCAACTATCGAAATGTAATAAGTCGGTTTTCAACACAGATTCTCAGAAAACAAAATGTTCAGCATTTATGTTCTTATTTCAACTTGACTTTGATATAGTGCTCCCATATTATGATTAATCGAAGTCGTCGTCTTCCCATTAATAGATTAAATCATTCATTCATTCGATCATTCATTCATGCATTTATTCCTTCATTCATTTATTCATTCATCCATCTATCTATCCATTAGTCCATTTACCCTTTCGATTTTTCATCATTCATGTTTTCAGTTATCAATTTATCAATATATGCATTTATCTATGCATTCGTTTATATCATCACTCGTATAGCCTGCGACAATCTATCGGTCTATTTGATATTTCCGCGTAGAATCACTTCGAACAAGTTCAGTGGAACACGAGATTTATTCGTATTTCCGGGTTGAATCTTTGCTAAAGGAGAAGCTGCTTAAAAGGTAGTAATCCTGAGCCAAAAGCTTTTTAATGCACATTTGCATAAAGCGACAGGTTGTTGACAAGTGCGGACAAAAGTTCAACCCCTTGGCCTATATACGAAACCATCTCTGGCCGCCTCCTCAAGATGTCGTTGACATCATTGTAGTTTTTTCGCCTCCATCATATTTCCTTTTCAATGCGATATATAGGGCGCCTCCATCGCTCAAAGAAAAGAGATGAAAACCTTAGTTTATATTCCATTTGCAAACCCGAGAGACAAATTGGTTCAAATGGCACTCAGTGTTTTTTTTTTTTTTGCATCAGAATGATAGCGTGTAGGTAGAATTCTTTGAATATCGGGAAGGCGGGGGTGCCACCTTGAAGGTTGAGGATTTAAGAGGCAAGAGAATAGGCTCCCTTTAGTTAACTTCCGCGTATAGAATAGAGCGGTTCTCATCTACTTCTTACATAACAGTCGCATCCATTCAAAACAAGATGACATAGGCGACATTCCAGATGGGGTAGCTACCAGCTTTTTGGAAGCTTTTGTCAAAAAACAACGGGGGTGTGGAGGAATGCGGTAATCGGAACTGACCAAGCGTAGATTGTCGTGATTTTTGTATTGTGTATCGGACCTGAAGTATAAGTAGGCACAACTCAGTTTGGCGCCACATCACTTTCGGTCAGGTTGCTATAGCTTTGGACAATCCTGGGAGCTAGCTACACTATCGACTCGCAAGACGGATCTTTCCCACCTTCATCTCCCCTAGTTTCCTTCGCACATTTCTGCTGTCCAGTTTTGCCAAGATGAAGACTTGCATTGCCCTTTTGGTCGTCCTTGGACTGGCCCTCGTACCTGCACTAGTGAAAGGAGGTAATACTTAAAAAATAATAATTCATCTAAGGCTGCGTTCACATAGAAGTATTCGGTATTCGGTATTCGGTATTCGCTATTCGCTATTCGAGCACCGAATACACCATCACCCGCACCGTCAACTCACCATCCCTTTTAGTGAGGATTTCTTCTTCCTACATCGCAGCAAATCTTATTAACAATTTCTAAACTGCATCAAAATGTCAGTCTACATGCTTATTTTTGCTAAAGGGCAAATCCAGACCAAAATTGTCATTATTTCATAAACGAGAGACGGTATACGCCGCAAGAAAATCGAACAAGCTCGATTCCCACTTTGCTATACTTTTCGCAGCTATTCGGTACTTTCGAATAGTGCCCTCTTATGTGAACCGGTGTGAGGAAATCCTATCGTTCGATTCAAGCTATTCGCGTGCCCTCGAAAAACGAGCCCGAATACCCGAATAGTATACTTCTATGTGAACGCAGCCTTATGGCGCTGAAGCATTATTTTGTATGTCTCGAATATCTTCTGTCTGAGGACACTGGTGACAGCATTAAGTGTCTGGGTTTAACAGTCATAAATATCTTTCAGGCATGTTGTTTAAGCAGCATGGACTTAGCAAGGCACGTATAATTTCCCATGAAGCTAAGATGTCAGATCATGACGTTGAAGTAAATTGGGTGCTGTCTAACAGGGTTGTCTGTTGTCTCCGGCTTGACCTATGACCACATTAGTACATTACAACCATTGTATTACTAAATTTCTGCGAATCTAACGCAGTTCTCCAGGACTGGAGGAAGTCAACAAAAGAAGAAGAAGAATAAGGCGACTATAGGTGGATTAAACCCACCCACATTTCTTGTTGAAACCATCACAGTGGTACCGAATGTTTATAACAAAATTAAACTTTACGTGATTCTATTTCTTCCCCTTCCACATGGTCAAATTATTGCATCCCTTGGTCCCAGTAATAACCCCTTCTATAAAGTGATGCATGAACTGTGCTGTAAATGACCTTCATTATCTACGAGGGAGCAGTTCAGTTGCAGCACTGAGGGCACAAACTTTTCCACACCGATTAGCTGAGCAAATTAAAGTTTTAATCGATCAAGTTGAAATCGTCAAGTTGCATAAACGTTCATTTTTAACGTTCTTAATCTGTTATGCATAATTTTTCTTTCAATAACTCGCAAATCACCGCAAATCACATTGTAATTAAATGGGTGTTTAAGGTAATAACGGAGGCAGTAACTCGAAATCCCTTTCCAAATCACTCTCTGACCAAGGTCTATCACTGCTTTTTATATCTGCACCTTCGACCTTAAACTTGATTGGCTGGTATACCTGTTCAGTGCAGTGAAGGTTTTCCTAGTGCAGTCATACAGTTTGTTTGTTTATAAGACGGTTAATGGGAACTTCATCACTTCTTTCAACTGCCGTTTTTTTTTTATGAATTTTTTATTTGTTTGTTTTTGCGCTTGTTGTAGAGTACATTCTAACTTCTGGTGTATTTCGTGCTGTTTCTTTTGGCAAAGACTTATGTCCCCAACTAATTTTTCCATACCAATCTGCGCTACCTTACCCTTAACTTACCCACAGATGCACGCTGTCCCCATCATGTGCCAAATATTATGCGTGCATAAGCCAACCATTTCAGGGTAGGCTATAGTGCAGAGTGGTATGGGGACATTAAGGAAGTGTTTACCCTGTGGGTTTTCTGTCACATGTAATTCGTGATTGTTCTGTGATTTGTGTTGACAAAGACGCGTTAATGAGGGAAACTGAAAGGTGCTGAATCTACTGTCCAAACCATTATATACCCTGAGTGAGTGGTTCACTAATTAACAGCTTTCCCGTTTTCAATATATAATGGTGAATAATTGAGTATTCTCGGCGCTCGAAAATGGTCACTTTATATATATGACACTACATTACAACATTAATGATGAGGTATGGAGATTCGAAATACCTTGGTAATGTTTGCTACATTGCCAAGTTCTTGCCACATCTCTAACTTCAAGCCTGCAAAACTTGTTGGAATAATAGTCGCGCAGCATCATATTTCAGTTGGAGAAAACACCACTATCTTAACATTTCCAATACTCAGGCTCAGGCATATGAACTGCATACAAAGGTCTTCTATCATATTGGTATATGTATAAACTTTTCTGGGGCATGGCTTGATTTGGAATAGTCGAGAACGGGCAAGAAGTGCTCGACTTCCAGGCTCGGGACAGAAAGGGAAGCTGCGTCTTGGCTACCAACAACTGCAACGGCTTCGGCGAGTGCGCCGAGGGTAGATCGGGCGCTTGGTTCTGCAGGTGTAACGTTGGTTACCGCGTGGGCGGTACCCAGAGTTCCTGCTATCGTAAGTCAGATGGCTCTCCCCACCCCCATCCCCCATCTTCCATTCCCACCACTACATAGGCCATACCACCAACACCACCACCACCACCACCACCACGGCCACTACCACCACCACCACCACCACCACCACCACCACCATCCCCCCTGGCTCTTTGATCCTCGACGCCACGAACTGATCCCCAACATTCAGAACTCTAACCATTGTATACATCAAGGAGGTATCACATCCTTGTTAACATCCTAGCCATAGAAGTCATCCACTCATGCCTATTATCAAACTGATGGATGTAGCTCGCTCTGAAAACAAAAACAAAAATCCATCTCCACACGAAACCATGAGTATATATCATCGTAATCATTGATTAACATCCATTCATAGATCACCGTCGATGAGCGCTCCATCCATCTGGATATCGGAATGTCGAAATGTACTTAACACAATACCATTTTGATTTTTTTTTTTCATTCAGTATCTCGACTGTTCCTGACATTTAAAATGGTCACATAAGTTCACTCAACTCTGATTATGTTCGTTGTTTTGTGGTCCTTCGTGTCTCCGTGTTCTTTCATGTTTTTGTACGTCTTCTGACTAGGCTATCAGTGGCCATGATTAATTTTTGGCGAGAAAAGTTGGGAAATTATAATGAGATCTTAGTTTTTTATTGCAATCCATGTATACAGACACGTATAACGCATTACCTCCAGGTAGACCATGAGCCTTTTGATAACTTTTCGAAAACAACTGAATCCAAATAAGTACATGTATATCTAATTCCCAATTCATAATCATATTTTGAAGACCCGTCTTACTGACTCATTTTCTTCACATTAATTTTCTGCGTCTGTTCACTGTTCCTATGGAGTCACTTTGAAGGGGACTTTACCATTTTAAAGAGACTCATCACTTTGATGATGCACTGCATTAATTTTCCAGTTAATCTCTCTGTATCAGCTTTCGATATCAAAGGCACTTAAAACATGATTATTATTTGCAAATTATAAGCTGTATGGTCCTACTCGCTATATAGACTGGTATAAAATTGAAACCGTACAAACATTGGAAAAAATCATAAACAACCTAAGGGTGACCCGAGTAACTATAATTTATACACCTGACATTTTCGTTAACGGTAGTGAATTAACGTATTATTTAGTATTTTGATATAGACATGATTGTGTTGATAACGCTCATAGTGACCGCATAATTTCAAAAGTTTGTGCCTGTTCGGGTCGTCCTAAATCTATGTAAATGTCATGATACCATGGATACGGCTCGGTTGGCAAAGTTCCATATAGTTTAAAAAAACATCTACACACAATTAAAAAAAAAATCCAATCTGAGCCGCGTTCTTTAAAAAAAAGAACAATATGTGACTGTGTGATGGGTGCTTTCGGTTGTACGATAAATGAAATTCAACAACTGACATCTACTCATCGTAATTGATTATTATGATTTCGCCACACAGGTCTGTCTCTTCCGTTTTGCATTGACACGATGTTCACTGTACTTGTTTTGCCTTGTAGTGGGAAAATGTCTTATGTTCTAAAGTGTGATTAAAAAAAAAAATCCAAACTCAAGTATTTTGAAAAGTAAACGAGTCCGAGCTAAGGAAAGAAGGAAAAGCAGCTTTTTACTGTCTTTTGACTGAGAGGTCCGAATGGAAAGGTAAGATATACATTGAGAAAGGAAAATTGATTTTGTGGAGTTTTTAAAGGCGATTTTCAGATTTGTCAGACGATAAGGAAAATCTAATGAAATCTCGATAATCTAAATTGTTTTGCTATTTCGCCTTGGCGCGAGAATTCATGCGAATGAGTAAAAGAGACAAGGTGGCATTTCCCTTATGTTGAGACATTCAGCATTTCTGAGTTTTGCTATTGTTGAAACCTACCAGTGTATCGACATTCATTTCTATAATCATTGTCACAAGTCGAAAGATGTATCTCTGCACATATTGGCATGGGAAGAGAGGAGGAATATGTCTGTCGTGATTTGTTTAAAAGACAAGTTTTCGTTCTTCAATCTTGTAGCTGACAACACGGCTCGCGAGTATGAAGATGAACTTATGGAGACTCGGGAAACGCTAGCCCAGTGCAACGCGCGCACCAGCAACTGCAACGGCAACGGTAGGTGCGTGGAAAACACCCGTTTCGCTGGCGAGTACATCTGCATCTGCAATTCTGGATACACCAATGGCCTCGACGGAAGCTGCTATGGTAGGTCACCTAAGTCTTTGTTTAATTCCCTTAAAATGACTGAGAAGACATCGTCTTTGGATCTCACCTGTAAATAGAATGGACCGTTCCTGACCCTAAATAGGAGGGAACTAATACATTGTAATAGGCGGCCCCGTGGTTATTTGCGTGTTACAAGAATTAATTGCTTCCTATAACTATAAAACAAATCAAATCCATTTGTGCTTTAAAAAAAGTGTTTGGCTATAACTCTTCAGATTTTCTTGTGATTGAGTAATTAGGTAAAACAAATTCCCGTGATCTTGAGACATAAAAAACACCCACGTTTTCTGCAAGGTTGGGTCATATTCAAAACTTGTATTGCATCGTCGTTTCTATTTCACGTCAGTATAGATGAATGGAAGCATTGTGTCAGTGGGTGGGAGAGGGGTGGAGAAGATTAGCAGTAAAATCTTTCAACTTATCTTTTCCGTTTGTTTTGTTTTGTTTTGACTCTTGTAGCTGCCAACTCGGCTCGTGAATTCATGGAAACGCGGGAGACGCTAGCTCAGTGCAACGCACGCACCAGCAGCTGCAACGGGAATGGAGACTGCGTGGAAAACACCCGCTACGCTGGCGAGTACATCTGCATCTGTGATCCTGGATACACCAATGGCAGGGACGGAAGCTGCTACCGTGAGTCTCAATAATTGCTGTTCTCCCTCGTGACGAACAAGACATGAAAAGTGAAGGTCTTGCACATGTAGCATTCTTGATCCCTATCAAGTAATAATTTTCTTACCAGGGTATATCAGGGTCATCCCACGAGATCGACACCCACGAGTTATACACACAGAGAAATTACGGTTCTAATTTGCACCCTACAGGGTGCATATCGTTGTAACACCAGCGGCTCCATTTAGGGTTCTATTTTTGGGGGTGCTTATTTAGCACCCTATATTTAACACCATATATGGTGCATATTTGCACCCCTCCATTGGGTTCCCTTTCTGCACCCAATAGGGTTCATATCGTTGTAACACCAGCGGCTCCATTTAGGGTTCTATTTTTGGGGGTGCTTATTTAGCACCCTATATTCAACACCATATCTGGTGCATATTTGCACCCCTACATTGGGTTCCCTTTCTGCACCCCATATGGTGAACAAAAATTCAGGTGCAAATTTGCTCCCTTTCTGGTTCATATCGTTGTAACACCAGCGGCTCCATTTAGGGTTCTATTTTGGGGGGTTCTTATTTAGCACCCTATATTCAACACCCTATAAGGTGCAAATATGGACCTCTATACAGGGTTCCCTCTCTGCACCTCATACCTGCACCCATTATGGTTCATATTGTTATTGTTGTAATTTTGCACCCTATGGGGTGATAAAGTCACCGCAATATAGGATGCAATACAATTTGCACACGTCTCTATATAGGGTTACCTTTCTGCACCCCATATGGTGAAAATTATAACCTTTTTTTTTAAACCAAAATAATTATATACTGGATGCCTTCACTGACTTCACAAACAATTACCTAATGTCTACTGGATGCCTTCACTGACTTCACAAACAATTACCTAAGGCAACACTCCAGACATGACGCAAAATAGCATGCATAGATTTACACACAGTTTCTCAGTCAATTAAATCCACAATCTTTCGAAAAATGAAGTCAGAGACTTCAATTCAACAACAAATAGAACATAAACATGATGAATACAGTGCATACTTACATATAAATTATTAACATTTTAATATATGTCTAATGGAAGAGGGACAAGTTAACAGCGATTTTCTTCTTCATGGTTTACTTTAAAGTGAACATCAAATATACATTGTATTTCTACAAATTCTCATACGAGATGCATATTTTGTCATAAAAAGGGCAATGTAAATCAAAAATGTATGAAATTTGGTCAGTACATTGAAAAAGAAAAAAATATTTGTTCTTTCCATCAAATGATTACTTTTTCTTCTTTTAAAGGAAGTTACCACATTGACAAAAAGCACTAATTCTTTTTATTTAAAAAATCCCTGAAGCTTGTGCAGAGTAATAGTAAACTATGTGACAAATATCTTTCACATTGTCCTTCTACTTCTAGAATGGATCATAGATATGTACCTTGAATTTACCGGTACATCTTAAGCACCTTTATGTGTAATCAAAAGCACCTTTATGACGCTCTTAGACATTAACAGCGATATGTCAACTCTGATTTCTCGTACACAAGTTATTGCCAAAACAATGAAGGGTATGGCAAAGTTCTGTCATATATATTTGAAACTCACTACTTGTACTGACATATTCCATCCAATTCCAAACTTGAGAGCTAGCGAATGTGCGCCATTATACAATTAGTATACTTCACATTTTGTTTTCATATACAATTACACCAATGATAAGAAAGGTGAAAAAAAGAATCAAAAAATGAAGAATGCACATCTAAATTTGGTTACTTTTTTATGCACACAGCTAAAGATATGTCCCAGTTATAAATCTTGGGCAGAATAGCACATCTGAAAACACTTTTCATTGCATCAAATTAACATTAACAATTCCACAGAAAATGTAACCTCAGAAAGGGAAAATAAAGTTAACCAATCAGTGGTATGACAAACTGGACATAAAGAGGAAGGAATATGTCTTGTGAGACAAGTTTAAAAACAATTTTTTTGATACATTGTTGTTGTTTTTTCAAGCGATGGAAACAAGAAGCACATTGTACTCAGTAGACCATAAATATAATTACACAATGTATGCAGTTTAGCCCCAACATTCAAAATATTGTAAAGAGCAGTCAATTTTTCACATTCATAAAGCAGGTATTGGTATTGGCACCATCACAAGCATAATGATCAGAAGCAAAATATATTATTATTACTATCATCATCATTATTATTACTACTATTATTATTATTATTATCATTAGCATTATTACTACATGTATTACCATCAATATTTTACAGAGATTTATGATCATGCATGAGAAATACCTCAAGTGTTGATGTTCGCAGTCTCACAACTCTTCCAATCATTTTAACACTTAATTTTCACCAAACCTTACACAAATATATCAGCACTTTATACAACCTACTTAAAGAAAGCTTAAAATTATAATCAGAGTTAGAGGGCAAGTCCACCTTCATATACAACTGTAGACCTACATGTGGATTGAGTGAATGCGCAGCAATAAGCCAGTCCGGAGATAGCTCATGTGCACATAGGTACAACTGACCTTTCATTTTTCTCAGTTGGTTAGGCACTTCACTCAATTCAAAGTGACATAATGCAGCAGCTTGCCCACCATAGCCATTTATGGAACTCATATTCAAACAAAGAATGAACCTAACCAGTGTAGATGAAGTGACCAGTATGGTTCGTCAATCAACACTTAGGGAATCATCTATTTTATTAAGTTCTGTTTTGAATATGTTAACAAACTTTTTTTGTGTGTTAACATTGCCAAATACCAGGCTTGCTGTCAAGTGGATGTACTGGCAGGCACCATTTATAAGGATTCCATGAATAATCCTAGCATTACAGATGCTTATCTCAGTGAAATTAAAAAACCAACCTGTCTCTCGGTACAAATAACCTTTTTCCGCACATGCTCAAACTGGTACCCCGAACTGGCTTATACTATTAGAACACATCAGTAAAAAAAGTGAAAAGCGGACATTCAGTTCAAAAGTTAATAATCTTTAAATCATTTGTGCAGTCGCAGCAGAGTGAGAAGAGTTTATGATGTCACATGCGTAGAACAATTCAAGGAAAACCTAAAGAGAATTTCACTTTTTTTTTCTTTTAGGTAAAACATGCACATTTCCTCAACAAGTCACTGACGTATGTAAGGGCAATGATAATACATGTAGTTTCTGCCTTCTTAAAGAGTGAAGTCCAGTGTTCTTTTATGCAAAAAAAGTAGATATGATATGTTGAGTTTTCTCAGGTTTTGGAACAAACTCTATTTTTCAATCCTTATATACATAAAGGGTTTGTGAGAAAATCATGCTTCTGTCAAGTGTCACAAAGCTACTCCACTTATGACATTGCATTGCCAGAGATTGCCCAAAATTGACATACATTGTGTGGCTGTCTACTACAAAAAACAGCAGGCGACTTATTTTTTTTTTTGTTCCCTACTTAAACAATCAATTCAAAGTGTGCATGTGTTATTGAAGCACTGAGGCTATCGATGGTGAAGAAATATCTAATATATGAACAATACAAACTAACCCCATCTAGTATGAAATATAATGGAAAGCATAATTTGAGTATTTCATATCCATTAGCAGATTCATATTTTCATCCATAATCCACCCCCCCCCCCAAAAAAAAAGAAAAAAGATAAAAGTGAATAGAAGTCAAGTTCTCTTTAGGTTGTGTTTAAATTTGTAATTTGCCAGTTCGTTCTCTTGTATTTTTCTATTATATATTTCTTTAGAGTATTCTTGTAAATATTCAAGCCCAGTGCATTCTAAGAAAGGGAATAACCTGACAACAGTTTAGAAGACAGAATAAATAGTTATCGTTATCTATGAAATTAGACATTTTCACATATATTTTGCAAAAAAAAAAATGCTAATCTTCATTTCATGGAGTGGCTTCATGCTCACCCTCGGCTAAAAACAGGGAGGTGATTACTTTCTGGATTAAAATGGAAAGATGTTTCTAGAGCCGTGGTGTTTAGCAATTCTAATGGGGGGGGGGGGGGGGGGGGGGATTCAATGTGACCCGTCTCAAATTTTATATGGTTTAAACATACATGACATAGCCTATGACATAGGAGTCTCATTATTATGCCTCTGCCCTGAATGGTGCCGGAGGCATATGTTTTCAGGTTGCCTGTCTGTCTCCCGGTCTGTGCGGATGCATCTACGGAAAAATTGATGGGCTTTCATCAAACCTGGTTCAGGGATACTACATGATGCTGATGATCTTATTGGCTTTTGGACTATATCTGCTAAAAGTCAAAGAAAATTTGAAAATAACGTTTTTGCTACTTCTCTAGTCAGGGAAATCGGTGTACTCGTGTGTACTGGTTGGTTGGCGCATTCAGTTGGGTACAGCAAGGTTTCATCCTCTGCTTTCACAGGAAAGCCGACTCCCAACTTCTTGTTCTCGTAGTCAAGGTATATCTGATCCTCTGCTTCAGCAACCTGCAGCTTGGTCTTCATAGCTAATCTCATCTTACGCTGCATAAGTCGAAACTCCTCGAGCTCTAGTTTTTGATGCGTTTCTATAGCACCTGCTTCAGCTGCCAAATAGTATGCCCTTCTGGCCATCACTCTCAGAAGGACTGGCATGGCTTCCACACTGACTCAACGAGGAACCAGGATTGACATCCTGAACATCTTCCATCTCCAGCTCTGGCATCCTATATGGCTCACCAGTCTCTCGAGGCTGACCTGCATCACTCATCCTGAAGACCATTATTGAACTTGATGCATAGTGAACTCGATGATGAATAATCACAGGTCCCTTTGGCCCAGTATGAGACCAAGCTAACACCATGCATCAGCATGGATCAGCAAGGCTCAACCTGTAATTGAATAAAACAAAGTTCAACATACAATCAATATTGGAATATCTACCTGCTAAAGTATGGGATCAAGTAGTTGTACTTCTGAAGTGATTTACCGTTTACATACCTTGTTTGTGTGACTTATTTTATGTCATGTCTAGCACATGCAACTTCTCCAGTAGATATTATCTAAATTCACATATCGTGTATCATTGCATAAGCTCTGTGACTATGGCATTGCTAATTTATAACACACATTCTATTTTCATTGATAGACAACAAGGAGTCAAGGCCAACCTAAATTTTCTGACTTCAATCTTCATACATGTCTTAAATTCTCCTAAATGAACCAGGAACGCTATTTTTCTTCATTAGGCACATCATACATGCCTACATCGTTCTTCGTGTCAACTTCACAGAAACCAATATCCAACTGAGCCTCAATTCGGCTCAAACGTAATAATTCCTATTAACGAATATGATGCGACTATATCCGGTCACCTATTTACGTACGTACCTTGGTAACTGCGTCCAGCAGCCCCATACGCATAGCGTAATTACGCTATGGCTATGCGTATGGGGCTGTTGGTCGTAGTTAGTACCTTGGTTGAAGCTTTCCGTATTACCGTGCACTTTCATTGACTTTTTCGCTATGCTTTACTGTATGTACCTGATATGTATGATCGCACTTCTGACATGTTAGTACACATGTACCTCGATACAACTCTTTAATTCGCATCAGTTTTCACCACTCAGCATTCGATTAGCATAATTCACACATATCATCATCGATTACTGTGAAATATTTTCAACGGAATTATAGTACAACTATCTACTCACAACGTTTGGCTCATCAAAAAGATTAATTCATCATCCCAACCTCACGGTCGTCTGTCCATTTCAAACGAGGAACGTCAGTAGTATGCACGTACGTACGTATACCGCGCGACCAACGGCGTGGCGTGCGCATGCGATTTTAGCTTTGCCATTGACCAAGTGCTGAACGGTCCACGCGTGCACGCATAATACGTGTACTCTATGATAACGTCATTGAAATGATATTCTTGATCCCGGTGCGAGAAGAAAAAACAAATGTTTAATTCAAGTAGTAATTTTTTTAGTACAGTATTACTGATGACACTGTTACTCTTTAACAACGTGTAGTTATATTTTCAAATAAAAATATACGATAATATCCAAAAATAGTGTGGCATTTCAAGCAAACACCATTCAACACCCACATGTCAGCTTTCGGGAAAGACTATGGAATGGTTCCAAATTCGAACCCTTAAGACTTGGCTCCCTTTAGGGTTCGGATTTGCACCCCTACACCCATCCCGAACCCTATAAGGTGCCTTTTAGTTAGATTTGCTCGTAGGGTGAAAATATGAACCCTAATAGAACCCTAATTTCTCTGTGTGTACAGTCTACGAGTTTGAAAAAAAAAATCCATAAGTCGTACAGCCTATGAGCTCGACACTACGCAAATAAGGCCCACGAGTCCGACAGTAGGCAAACAAGACCCAAGAGTCCAGACTCTAGGCAAAAAAAAAAAGGCCCACGAGTTTAAGAATACATCAAGGTGGTTTAATGTGTCGGTTCCGTACTTGTGTCTTTATGGCTTAGTGTTGAACTCGTGGGCTTTGTTTGTCTAGAGTCAAACTCGGGGTATATTTTAGTACCTATTTATTTATTCATTTTTTTTTGGGGGGGGGAGGGGAATTTCGAATAATCTTTGATATAGGAGATCTTGTAGGATTTTTTTCCCCGAAACATTAGATTTAATTAGGGGTGATTTTCGAGTCTTACCTAAGCAACGCTGAAATGGTGTCTCGGACAGGGTCAATTCAAAATAAAAGGGGTAGTGGCGGCTCCGTAGTGTTCGACCGATCCTCCAGAATGGTGCTTACTCTGAATGTTTTGCTGCAAATCAAATCACACCGGGCTCGCTTTAATTTTTTCGCAGGGAAGTACATCTTTTTTGGTATATTCGGCATGAGAAAGTTTCTAAAGATATTCCTGTCCATTCAAGTGCTGAAATTATGGGCACTCTTTACCTCGGAACTCTTCCTCCATTTAGGGAATAATTTTCCTATCCTCCCTTCCAAAAATCTGTCATAGGGGTATACTTTTGATTTGTTCCCTTCCAAAAGCCCGTGATAAGGGGTCACAATCCTGGCCCATTTCCATCCCGAAATTGGTTATCTCTAAGAATCTGGGAAAACATAATATGTGTATGGTTGGCCGCCTGAGTAGAAGGGGGGGGGGGGGGGAGAGGGCGCGTGAAATAATTGGCGGACATTGCCAAGCCCTCTCATGCTCATTTTCTTCCTTTTCCCGTTAGAATACACGAAGAAAGAGTTTGCCTTGCTCGATCTCTCTCTCCGTGACTCCGAAAATCTCTGCAATGCCGACACCAACAACTGCAATGGCGTGGGATACTGCGCGGAGAACAGATATGGCTGGAGCTGCATATGCAACGACTGGTCCCAATACAAGATCGGCGCCAACGGCAGCTGCGTGCCAAGTGAGTATGGAAAGCCCCGCGTGTCTTTTGCCTTTATTCTCCTCCTCCTCCTCCTCTCTCTCCCCTTCCCTCTCTGTTGTACGCTATGTATACCAGTTCCACCTCTCAAAATGCAAATGGAGAAAAGAATATGAATGTGGCTATGATAATTGAGGAGTTATCCCCTGGTGTGCTTTTAAAGGGGATGGCTAGTAACTGATCAGTGAGAATCAGTGGGAATGCTGGGGGTTGATTGTTCTAATCCTTGTGGGATTCATTTAAAAGTGCATTATATATCTATTGTGTGAAAATTATTTGCTTCAGAATGGTCTCATATTCAAGTAATGTGCAATTTAGTGTTTTCAGGTTAGCATGCCTGTACAGTGACGAGGCGATCGTTAACATTAAACTGCACATTACTTGAATATGAGACCATTCTGAAGGAAATGATTTTCACACGACAATAGACATATAATGTACTCTTAAATGAATCCCACAAGGATTGGAACAATCATCCTCCAGCATTCCCATCGATTCCTACCGATCAGTTACTTAGTACTAGCCATCCCCTTTAATGCCGATTGGCACATAATCCATAGCGCAGTACACACTATCCAAAGTCCGTGGCACAGAGAGGGTGAACTGTGTGGTACAAGAATTGGATAGTTCCTGATGGTATACTGTCACAAAATTAAGATTACCTTCGAATCGTCCACAAGGCTTGTTTTATCGTTTGTTTCATAATTCCATCTGAAAAGATGACTGGATAGCCTAAATTCACCTGCACTAGCTGGTCTTCCATTGGGTCCAGTTGGGCGCGAGACGGCACCACCTTACAGGGTCATGCACTCTCCTCTTTGCGATGAATGAATGGATAATACGAGATCTCTTAGGTGCATGTGATCTGACTAAAGCTCACACACACGTGACATCCAGTTTATGTCCTATCAGAGGGACAGTGTTTTTGCCTCTTACCACGAGGGAACGGTATGATTACGCACAACATTGCGAAGTTCGAGACTCGAGAATCGAACCCGGGTTCTTCATGGATCTGGAGGCAGACGCGCTACCGTCTGAGCCAAATGATTGACCGCCCTAATTTGAACCTCCTCTTGTCTCTACTTCCATGTTTTCAGGAGACCCGTCCACTCGTACTGCTGAGCTGCTGAAGCGTCTCTACAGCCTCCTGGAGCAGGAGGCTGGCGAATTTGCCAACAAAGAATAAAACTTACTCGCCAGCATGAGGCGTGCCAGGGAGGTGGCCCCTCCAAACGCCTGAGTGTCAGTAGGGCGCCTGTCGAGATCGAGTTAGACCTCTCGAACTTTGTGTGTCGACGCGTAATCTTTAAGAATTTTTTTTTCATCAATTTTGGTACAGATGAAAAAAAGAAGATCAAATAACTTTGACTTTCTATGTATACGGAATCGTTTCAATATTAGAGAATGATTTATGTACTTTTTGCGTTTCCCCCTTGAAATGTGTTCATAAAAATGATCAGTCTAACAAAAGTTTCATAGATTTAGAACTGATTTCATAGTATATATATTAAGATTGCAGGCAACTGAGCATAGAGTTAATCCTAACTTGGATCTTATCTTTAGAAAATATAGTATCTGTCTGTCTTTGTATTGAATAAACATGTTGGTTCTTTCAAACGAAACCTAGAGTTGCCATTGTGTTGTGTTGCACAGTACTGCGTCCTTAACCGTATCATTTGAAGTACAGTAGTGGATATTGAACACCGGCGTAATGGGAAGTTATAAAACAAAGTAAAACACAATTTTCTTTTTGCTGAAATGCACATGGAAAACGAGACTATACTGACATTGTTCACTAATGACATCGCGATTATCATCAGGACACTAAATTTTGTTAACATTTGGTGAATGTGATGGCGTATCCTGGTGACATTAGTTGATTCCTTGTGATGTGGGGGGAGGGGGGCATTTCATGAAGTGTTTCGGTCGGATTTTTTCCGACAAACTGTTACAAGCTACTGAAATCCTTGAATCTGACTGGCTGAGAGACAAAATGCTTCATTAAATGCCCTCTGATGTTGATGGTATCGATGATGCTTGTTATATAGAGTGAAATTTTATGTTAAGATTAGGGTCTGTTGTGTTGCTTTGCTTGATGACGATGTTGACAAATTATGATTCATGAAGTTTAGAAAGAGATTTCATACCGGCCAACATTCTGAGTTGCTAGAGTGAAGTGATGTCTTGTGGTGCGTGCATGGGTTTGTGCAAAGACGATATAGATAACGACACTTTAGATGAAATTAACTATGACGTGTTCATGCAAAGGACAACCCCCTCTCGCATATGCGTATAATAAAGTTATATAACATAATACATTCATTTTAGCCATTGTGACGACATAATACGTATCATAGATTTATCCTCGACTTTCTACACCTAGTTCATGAGGCATTCTTAATATGAATACTTTGAATCTATAATTTGTAAATCGATCCAATCAAATGTCTAGATAGTTTTCTTTACAACAAAAAGAGCCCTTTCTTCTCAGATGCACACAGCATACAAATCTGATCATAATAATTGCAAAGGGATTTTTAAAAAGAAACTATTTTGTTATATTACACGAGACGACATCGTTCTCCCTGACACGAAAGTTTGCTCAAACTGGGGCTTAATACAGTAAACCAATATTACAAACAAATTAGTTCAGACTCGCATTATGACATGTATATACAAACGAAATCTACAAAACAGACGAAGTTGATCACCCGTATTGAACTACTAGTAAACCTCCATAATCTTCAGAATGCGTGTCAAACCGCTTATTTACAAGTATATCTCTAACTCATTCAGTGATACAATAGGCAGGGCTCGACACCAACGGTGGCCCGGTGGCCGGGGCCACCAAAAACGCAAGTCGGGCCACCAAAATTTCAGAAATGAAGAATTTGGTGGCCTAATTGGGCCACCAAAAAAGGTCGGATGTTTGCCTTTGGGCCATCAAAAATGAAAGTTAGTGTGGAGCCCTGCAATAGGTAACAACTTTTTTAGAACTCCCTTTTTTTCTTTAAGATGTTGCTTAACTTCCGAGCTAAAGGCTTATCTAAATATCGGTGGTATAGGCAAACACATCAGGTTACTGTATATCAGGAAGGTGTAACTTTTATCGTATTCTTGTTAGATTAGCAGTATTTAACACCATCACCCTACCAAAAAAAAACACCCCATAAATAGATATATATACAGTCAGATCAAGAATAGACAAAGTATCTTGCTATGATGAAGATCTTATACGCACTCTGTTGAAAAGTGAATAAATGAAAAGTGTAGAATTTAACTGCAAGAAAGAAACGTTGCATATAAGACCTTATTACTATAAAAACTTAAATGACTTTCACTTCTGGAAACTACGCCGAATCGTTTATCAAAGCTGTCGTCATTTCAGAGTTCTGCAGGTATAGCGGTTCAGGTATCTCGTCGATGGTCCAAAATGATGTCATCTATAAAACTCCTTTCCAGTGTGGACAAAAACACCGATTTCCATCCTAACAATTGGCTTTTAGTTTGTTAAAAAGCAAAGTTTGACAAAGCCATCTGTTTTGATGAGGTTTAAGGTTTGATGAGATTAGCAGCACGAGAAAGCACAGAAGATCTCTTCTGTTGATAAGAAAAACGTTAAGAGCTGTGAAAGGGCTTTAAAAGGGAAATTTCAAGAGACTTAAAATCCTAGTATATGGGGATCGGAGTCAAGGGATGGCAGTTTGATGATTGTTAAAAAAGGGGGTAAAAGACACCTTACCAAAACACACTGGTTCATTTACTGCAATGTAATGATGCTCCAATGAAAACTCTGTGTTACAAGGTGCCAAATAAAAATGTAAAAATGTAATTTGAGGTTAAAATGCCAGAGATGAACAAAAATATAGTTCAGGGTTAAGTAAAATGCTTCACATTGTTATTATGAAATTTACACAAATGGATGAGTTCGTATATCTTCATTTTGACCTGTTAATTTTTACCCTGACATTCTCACACAGACCCATATCACACTTGATATTGCCGAGTTTTCCGATGAAGTGATGGGATTCAGATTTGTTATATACGTTTTAGACATAACTAAACATAACTATTAAAGAAGCAAAAACGAAAACCAACAACCCAGCATGCACGATCAAAGCAAATGATTCAGATAAAACATTTGCTTGAATAAGATAAACAGAAAATTCTAAAGGCTTCTTAAACATTTGAAGGAAATCAAACGACAAATACGGATCACCTTCATGTTTACTGTAGTAATATAATAGCAAACCTGAATAAATGCATTTTGAACTGATATAAAACCGGCTGTGATATAGTGAAAGAGGAGGCTCCAAATACCTCATCTGACTCCTTAAAGATACCACCCCTTCCGTGAACCTAAATACAATGAGAAGCTTCTCATTGGGTTACTTCATGGGTTACTCAATGGCTTCCTTCTTAAAAGTCTGACAGCAAAGAACATTTATTTATCGTGCAACTTTGTGCCGTGTCTTACTGATGATATCACTGTGCTGTGTGCAGTCCATTGTCACTCTGCTATAGAAGAAAGCGCACGTCGACTATAAAATCGAAAATGTTTTCATTGGTAATGAACGGGCGGTATCTACTTCTTCGGGGTGCATGACGTCATCAGGTAGCAGTCGACTGGTGAACGACAACTTGAAAAGGCTCTAACGTACGTCGTTGTTGAATTTGACATTGACATTCCCCCTCCTTGAAGAGCAATGGGCCGATAATAGAGACTTGTATATACGGACAGACAAGGGAACAAGAAAGCGCATACGATACGCTAGAAGGGCGATTCCGTAAAAAAGCGTGGGAGCCCGCGCTGTGTCTCCACTGGGAAAAGCTTTCTTTTGTGGCGTTGCTAACAAAGTCGCTTTAATAGAGACAGCCAAATAGCCGAAACATAAAGGACATATAAGAGTGGATGAGGACCCACTGTGGTTTTTCTTTATCCCTCCAAACGTTACTTTCTTTTTCTTTTCTTCTTTTTTTATCAGTGATTTGCTGTGCGTGGTTATTAACTCGGTTGAAGTGGGCGAGCTCTCACAAGATCGCCTGGACGCGTACACCAGCTGTACACTATATCAATTGTTATAATATTCCAGATCAGGAGGCTCGATTCGCTCGGTTTACTTGTGCCGTTTCAGCTTTAAAGGTCCCGACGACAACAACTTTGTATCTGCAGTAGCATGCCGACAGGGTGATGGATGTTACGTTTTTGAAGGCATTGATGAATCGGATTTATGGAATATACAAAATTTGTTTCTCATCTTGCAGTCATGCAGACACACCCATTTGGGTCTCAGAGTTCGCGTAGTTTAATTTTGACTTTATACAGAGCAGTTTCTATACACCTTGTTCAACTTGGCCGTGATAGAAGCAAGAGCAATATCAGAATCAAACAAAATGACAAAAATTCCGTTAAAGTTGGACAAGAATAGAAGAGTAATGGAATGTTTAAGTTTCACATGTGTTTATAACAGGTGGATGTTAAACAAAATGATACACACGCAGACTATAGATTAGCCAATGTAATCAAAGCCTCACAAGCAACTTTAAATGCATTGAATAAGAAGTGGCATTGCAATGTTGAACGACAACTTACGCATGGAAATACTTATTACAAACCTTTAGAAAAGTTACAGATACTTGGAGGATGAAAGAAAGATAAACCGGTTATATTGATGAAATGAAATAGAACCTTTGGAGAAGGGAAATATTGTCCATCTCTCAAATATGGCTTATTTATGATACCCCTGTTGGGCCTCTTGTCAATTACATTGTATTGTAAAAATGGATATTTTCGCGCGAGTATTTTTTTCGCGCTCAATTGGGAAAGAAAAATTTCGCGTGTTTTTAACTCCGTCGAATCAAGACATTAATTGCTGGAACATAATGGCAAACAAAATTTTCCCCGTGGCTTTATCTTGGCGTTATTTTCTGGTTGCACGAAAATTTCCTTCTTTTTCTCTCTTTCTGTTTGTATCTTTGTAATTATGATATGATAATGATAATGGTGGCAATTTACCAAGCACGGGACCTACGTTTTCATAGTCTTCTACCCTATAGGAGCTTCTGATGATTCTTAAAGATAATGCACATTTAATACACGCAAAATAAATAAAATAATAGCAAACATTGTACAGTATGTTCAAAATCTGATATTTCGTTGACCTGAATCGACATTGGACACAAGATTTTCTACATTTTTCCATTCTGTGTTCGGTACCTTCCCCTGGCCACTGCACTAACCTATTGCAGTTCTTGATAAATCTTTAACGTTCAAAAACTTATACAAGACGTCTATTAACACCTTCTTCTCGTATAACTTGGAAGTTCTACTCTGCAAGTAACGTCAGTATTTGTCATGGATTGTCAACTGCCTAATCTTCTTATTTGCTTGCGAACTATTACCCAGTGAGAAATCACCGGCAACAGAAGCAATGTTACGCAATATAAGCACCGAAACCTTATTATCACTTCAGAAAGAAGGAAAGAAAAACTCATCGCATCAAGGACTCTGACGAATAACTAAATACAGACACCCACAAAAGAAGATCCACCATTATCATGGCAATCCAAGTTGTCCGCTTGTACCCTTTCACATCGTATAGCTCCAACTTCTTGAGTCATTAAATCCGCTCCTCAATGGAATGTTGATAGAGTTACCTCCTTTTGTATGATAGATAGTCATGTTTTCACTCATACTATCATTTCTGGCAGTTTTCTCATCCAATATGTTTCTCTCAGAACTTTAGAACGAGACTCTGAAATCCACATAGAATTCAACAAAAGAACTTCTGTGTTCCCTTTGCAACTACCGTGAAGGCAAGGTTGATCAAACTCGAAAACAGTGTTAAAAATATGGTGGTCCTGAAGTACGCTCGACGACAGGTCATGTGCGCCGTGAAGTTTGCGACCAGGTCGCGAAATTCGCGATTTGGGACGCCAAGTTCGTGACCCAGGACACAAACTTGGCGACCGGGGACACGAATTTCGCGACCTGGTCGCAAAATTCACGGCGCACATGTCCTGTTGTCGAGCGTACTTCAGGGCCACCATATAAAAATAATTCTTTAGCACTACAAGTTGTAAACATTTTTCAAGAACTTTACTCATACTGTGTCATTGATTATGAAGATTATCTGCAATCACTGTCAAAACTGTGAGCCTGTAATTTGAATGCTATCTTCTTATTTATATGTAAAACGTGTTACGGCATTTACTACTGGTGTTTAATACTTCAGATACTTCAGGTTTATCCATCCGCAAATGAAATAATGTCCGTTATCCCAAAGGTTAGTTTTCCCGAAACACACAAACTACACGTAGTTCGATGTTCGTTAATTCGAATATTAAGGTGTCATTCCGAAAATAATCAACCTTAAAATAAAAAGAAGGTGCGTAGTAGGAACAAACTTTCGAAATTGCAAGTCTTCTTTCGTTTTTGGATCAACGAACCTTTGGAATTACAAACCCTTCGAAAAACGCAGCTTATACTTCATTTTCATGTCAACGAAACATTGGAATAACGAATCTTCGGAAAAGACGCAACAAATGCTCTGATTAACGCACCTTCGGAATAACGAACTGCCATTAGATCTTCCAGGTTAATCATAACTTGTGCTGTAAAAAAAAAATGGTGACATCTTTCAGTTTTGTTATATTCATCTTTCGTTCCAGACTGTCAGTGTGACTCCTGGGCAACCCAGTGGTGTCTAATTCGTGTCTCAGTCCCCATGTGCTCAATATTTCTGCGTTATTTTCTTACGAAAATACACTTTCACCCCATATGAGACGCATCAAGGCAAAATTCATATTCCTCTATGCCTTTTAAAGAAAGTTGGTCATACTCCCTTTTGATCTACCGGCAACTATCAAACTACAAAATGACCACCCGAGTATGACGCATGGTAATGATTTTATCATGTCTCGTCCTCTAACGCACTGAATATCATGAATCGACTTGTGTTTAAATCCATGAAGAGCAATTTGACAAGCAGTTGTAATTAACACAAAAAAAAAATGTTTTGGCGCAAGAGTCATTAATCTGAAAATAGAATAACATGGTATTTGGTGAAATTCTTCGTTCGGTATATTTCCTTGAAATCTCCAGCCCCTACTGGGACCTAAGATAGACTTAGAGTTCCCTAATGAGGAGGACAGTAAATGAAATGAACCAAGATAGGACCAACTTCGATATGGAGAGTGTGGAGACGACAGATTGTGCCTGGACCGTGCCTCTTCAAACAACCTTTAATACGAGGATTAAGTGAATAAACGTTTTGTGTGTGAGACGGATGTAATATTACGGATTCAAGGGTAAAATTGTGCCTTCTTAAGAGGACTAAAAGGGATTTAAATGAGAGGGGATAGTGAAATTGTCGAAGGGACTCTAACGGTTTAAATAAGCTAACTTCTGAAACGACTTGGTAGTCCGATACGGGCACTATAGCTTGTTTGACTGTTTTAAGCTCATTGATTGAAGTTGGCCAACCGATTAAGGTGTGTCATTAAGAGGAAGGAGATGAGATTATAAACGTGGAACTAGATTATCTTCGTAAACCCCTTCAATGGCATGCAGCATTACAAATGGTGTAGAAGAACTTTGCTGAGAAGCGTGGTGAAAGTGGTAAATGGAGAGAGAGAGAGAGAGAGAGAGAGAGAGAGAGGGAGGGAGAGAGAGAGTGAGGTCATGCAATAAAAAGCAAATACCTTTTGGAGGGGAAAAGAGAGAAGTTGCGATCCGTTACACACAAACTTGACCAGTAGTTAACTGAAATAGATCGGCTTCGCCTACTTTGGCTTGTTGGAAGATGAGATTAAGGTTAAGGAAAGGGTGAAAGGAAAGAAGGAATGTCAGCTTTAAACGATCCAAGCAAACCGGTAATCAGAACAAACTACTGATAAAATTTGTGTCTAATTTTGCGCTTTTCGTGTCATTTCTTTACAATGTGAGACTAAGATGTCTCTAGTCTAGTTTATGGGACCACCATTTTGACGAAACGATATGTCTTGTAGAAAATGTATTGAAAAAAGATACACAAAAACGTATTAAACAACGAGAATCGGCAAATTAAAACACATCATTTTTCATGCAGGCAAGAATATTCACTTTTACCAGGAAAATTGAAAACATTTCTTTCCACTTCTCTGATATATTGATTTTTGAATTGTTATAAAACCTAAAATACATGATTCGAGTAGAATCGCAGCACTTTACAATGTAAATGCAATTAATATAGCGCGCCATAAGTGTTAGTTTCGATGTCACCCAGGTGGTGTATTCCACGATCCACCCAATTTACTTCTTTGGCTTCATTTCTCTCTTTACGGCGCACTCTGGCAGCTTGAAAAAATACAAAGAATAAAAAAAAAAAAGCAAAAAGCAAAAATAACCAAAAGAAACAAAAGTGAAAGTGTATTTTTTTCCAAGGCATTTCATTTCTGATTTTCTCATACATACTTTTCTGGACCAGAGATATACGCCCAGATCTTGATGGTAAAGATTAGAGTTGGAATCGTAAAAAAAAAAAAAAAAAAAAAACACCGCGTTGAAATTCTCTTGTCCTGCATTTTCCTAGAGCGATGTTTGTAAGTCCTAAGAACACGGAAACGACAGCTTTGCGGCCCGTCTAGCCTATTCATGTCTTGTCAGTAGGTGGCGCACTATGACAAAACTTCACAGTCGACAGTTGGTATTCATTTTGAGAATCCATCTCTCTTGTCCTCTCTTTGTTTTATTTCATCGGTCACTTTTTCTCAATAGATTGATCTGTGTCTTTTGTGTTTTATTGAATTATTGTTCTCTCCTTCTGTCTATCCTGTTTAGGGGTAATTGTCTAGACTTTGAATTAGCATGACTCCAAGAATGTCAAAATCGATGGCATCGGTTTGAAAAAGATTACAAGTAAAATTGCTATCTACTTGGAACAATTCCAGTATCGCCCATTCAGTGTTGACAGTCATGGGAATGTAAGTTACCATTATAAACAGTCAAAGATGTCTTAATGGTCGCCTGTTTATAACAGCCACCTTCCTTAAGAGGCCACCCAGAAAACCGCGCGAAAACAAAAATAAAGACACTGTGCATAGCAACAATGTACGACTAACATTGCTTCTATTGTACTACCGTTACCAAAGAAATTCCATGCTCTTAACAGCCAAGTACTTTAGCAGTCTCTCTGATTCTTAAACTCATGGCGGATCCGAGTCATTACCATCGTAGTTATCGCAGTTTGATATGATGAATTATACGTTTAACCAGGGAGGGTCTCTCCGTCGTAACGCAAGAGTTGGCAGTTCTCCTATCATACTCCTATAGCGCCCTCTTCGGCCGATTATGATAATGACGACTATTTTTATTATTATTATTTTTTTTTTTTGAGCACGGACTGTCGTGAAAGAGTTCGTAAACTACAAAACATAAACTCAGCTTTGCAATTCACAGCAGATGTTTCCAGAGCGTCAAAGTGGGCTTCAAGTTTTGACTTTCATTAAATTTCTTCCCCTTCTCTCTTTTAAATCTCTTGCGAATGGTCTCACGTTTCCCCTTTTCTTCCTACGTCCTGCGTGTCTCACGTCAATGCCCAATGATCTTCATATGATATTTGTGTAATGTAAATGCACGCATGATCAATCTGACTTTCTGCAATCACTCAACACATTGTGACTTCTTCTCATTACTTTCACACACTCCATTCAATTTCTAACAAAAAGATTGCGGAAGTCAATCGATTCACAACGCTTATTCCTGTATCATTAATTTGTTCCCATGCAAGTGTCTCACGCTGAAACATCATTTGTAATCAAAGAACAACATGAACCGAAAAAAAAAAAAATCCACAGTGGTTTATTGAGCTGGGTGAAGATACAACAGACACACAATAAAGAGATTAAGTGAAGTTCATTGAACCTTAGTCCGACTCAGCCTTCGCAGCTCCAAGCGGCCACACAGTTTTACAGCAGCAAGGGAGATCTGGATCACCTCATCATTAAAGGGATCATAATATTATAGTTTTGGTTGAGACCTTGTTCAGGTTTCTAACATTTTGGGTGAGATAATGAGAAACCTCTTATGAAATATGAAAGAGCATGTAATTCCATGAGGAATTCAACGTTTATTTGATGAAAATTGGTTTCGAAATGGCTGAGATATCCAAAACAGAGCAATTCTAATAAGTGTGAGACCCGCACTTTATTACGATCACTTTGTTTTACCTTGTTTTTGGATATTCCAGTCAGTCCAAACCCGATTTTCATCAAATAAACTATGAATTCCTCTTAAAATGGTATGCTCTACTATTTCATAAGTGTTTTCTTGTGATCTCGCAAAAAGTCAAAAGCCCAATTCTCATCTCCATCAATACTGTACCATCCCTTTAAACATGTCCGTGCGACGGGTGGTCATTTCCCAACCTTTATCTCACGAAATTCCATCGTTATTCGCCCCTAGTTAAACAAAAATCTGCATACAATCTCCCAGGTGGCGAACACACATGTCATTATCCGTGCAAGAAAGGGTGTTGAGTCGACTCACACACAGCTTCATACAAAACACACACACGAATCGAAACGCAGTCACCTATACACATGAAATATCATATACTTTAGTGTACATAATGATAACACCTGCACATATTACAGGTTTATTGTATCGTATTCACAAGTAAGATTTACGTTTAGCTACATAAAAAGATATCATCATGCAACATTGATCGTATATGTCTATACAGTTCAACTCGCACCGTTCACTAAAGTCTAGCGTCTGCATATATAGGGCCTATAACAAGATCGTCTATTGTTCAGAATTTATCAGGCCCTCCCCCCCCCCCTTCCAAAAAAAAAATTGTTCTGTCTGTGTTAAGATCAATTTGATCATCTTTATCGGTGTATTGTACTTTCCAGATAGCGCGCACTCACATGAGCATTACTTTACCTATAAACAGTCGTATCCATAGGCGTGAATTATTTCAAGACAAAGATACATGTAAATATCGACACAAGACAAGGTCACGTAATAGATCATTATAGCAAAGAATGCTTGCTATATGGCAAACTCGTAACACCTCTGTGTCTGAAGTTTTATGGATGCAGCTGATCTTCGGAAAGCGTAAAAATGAAGAGAACATGCCTTTTGTACACACTGCTCGTCAGAACAACGAGAGGCGTTCTTGTACTGCCGTTTCATACCTAATCGCACATTCAGTATGTCCCCCCCCCCAAAAAAAAAAAAATAAATAAATAAATAAAAAAAAATAAATAAATAAAAATAATGAAAATAAAATAATAAAATAAAATAAAATAAAATAAAATACAATACAATCGGGTTTTTTGCATTATGATTTAACCATCTAAGTGCTACTTCAGGGTCTTCCAAAATCGTAGCTCTATATTGCAGAAAACCCCATTCAATTTGGTTACGCGATCACAGAGAAATGTGGAATGTTGTAAAGCATGTCATGAGTCTGATTCTTCCAAGTTTAGCACTTGGATGCTCTTGGAACTGTATATTGATGTGTAAACACAATGGGCAGAACTAGAAGGGAAGGGATTCCTGACATCCTCTACAAAAAATCCTCATTTCTCTTTGATCCCTGAAGCAAACTGAAAGGGATTTTCTGTAAGATGTAGGAAATGAGTTATGATAGTTTCATACCCTGAAATTGTGTTTGGATTGATTCCCTATTTTTAAAGTTATTGTTGTATTCTTTTGGGAGATATATGGTACAGACACCCAACACACTATCTCTCTCTCACACACACATATATACACACATGCATTCACGCATTCATTATCACATGCACATTGTACATCTTTGTACACACAATGGCACAATGTTGTCAGCATTAATCCTTCGAATTGACTTAAAGGATTAAAATGTAGGTTTGGCAGCAAATAGCCTTCCTCCCCTTCCAGTTAACTAACCGTGCAATCTGTTTTCTTTCTTTTAAGTAGATAGAAAAAAAGCTACTTGATCTACTTATTTATCCACTCAAGAACTTATAATCCAACGAAAAGTAATACAATACCACTACTAACTTTAACTGAAAAAAAAAAGTTCTCCCCGCAAAAGAAAAAAGAACAAAAAAGTTTGCTTAATAATACACACAAATTATACACGAGGACATTACTCATGGTGGGCGTTTACTCTCATCCTCGTACGTTAATTGATCTTTTTTTAAAGAGAAAAAAAAAACTCCCCCCCCCCAAAGAGATGATATTGTTTTATCAGAATCGTTTTGCAAAAAGAAAGAAAGAAAGAAAGAAACTCACTTCTTCCGGTTTGTACATTATTCATTACTGATTGTCCAATGAAAAGGTTAAATGGATGGTCCAGTATTGGTAGAGATGAGAATTGTATTGAGCATTTAATTTTTTGCAAGATACCAAGAAAACACCATTTTAAGAGGAATTCACAGCTTATTTGATGAAAATCGGATTTGGAATGATAACATCCAAGAACAAAGTAAAACAAAGTGACAGTAATAAACGGTGGGTCCCACACTTTATTAGAATCGCTCTGTTTTGGATATCTCTCAGCCATTTCAAAAGCAATTTAATTTTCATCAAATAAACGTTGAATCCTTCGTGGAATTACAAGCTCTTTCATATTCATAAGAGGTTAATCATTATCTCATTAAAAAAAAATGTTAGAAACCTGAAATTAGGTCTCAACCAAAGCTATACGATCCCTTTAATAATTATACGAAAAAAAATCTCTAGAGGGAGGGGATCTCGGCCCTAGAGGCACCCCTGCTGTCCTCCTGCCGCCCCCAAATTGTGTCATACGTTCCTGTAGACTGTCATATCGAGGGCACACTGATACACATATCCGGAGAGTGTCAGAATTAATCTTAAAGGGGAAGACAGTTTTATTGAAAACATCCAACCAAAAAAACAAACAAACAAACAAACAAAACAAAACAAAACAAAAAACAACAACAACAACAAATAAACAAAAGAAAATCAAAGAGAAAAGAAAGAGAATCAAAGAAAAGAGAATTGTAGGTCTTTCAACAAATTTAATGCTTCAAAATTTTCATGTTTGACCGATATCATTATTTCATTCTATAATCTTGTAATTTCTTGTCTGATCTTAAAAAAATTTTTTTAACATCCTTTTCCAATATTACTTCATCCCTTCCCTTATGAAGTGAATTTTAACCGCGCAAGGAAGAATCTTGCTCTAATTCCATTTATTCCAGAAACTTTCGGCCAATCAAATATCAATCTACGATACATCTATTTTAAAGGACGAAATGTTATCAGTGGATGCTAAAAAATCATCTAAGCGAACAGGGTATTGTGTATGGTGGAGTTCATTGTCCTCTGAATCGTATATCAAGGAGATTATCCAACACAAACGAACGGCACTGAGTCTCAAATGTCGTTCACCTGTAGGCCTATTGTTTTATAAGTACTAGTCTGGCTTCCAGACCATCTATACTCGTACGCTTTTGCTTTCCAGAATATTAACGCCCTGTAACGACAAAATGAGTCGCAAGTTCAGCGAGATGGTCGCGCAGACTTAGGCAAAGGTTTTTGCCGAGGAGGGCACATTTTGTGGAAGGGACTGAAAACCAGACTAAAACTGTACATAAGTCGACCTACTGCTAAACGCCTTTCTTGCCCATCTTTTGGGTTTTTATTTCATTGTATTTTTTTGTGTGTGTGCCTTTTTCTTTATAGTGATTGCATACGGGTTTTAATATGCCGTCAAATAAGTGAGCAATCTCCATAAAACAACAACTGCGACCATATCACGATTTTTGCAATTTTTACCTATCACCGGAATACTCGATCTTACAAGAACACTGAGTGATCTGAGGGAATCCATTATCACAGCGGGGCAGATCACTGAACCTTAAAAACAAACAAACAAACAAATGAATAAACAACAAACAAACAAACAAACAAACAAACAAACGGAATTGAACTTTAATCGGCAGCTGTCATATATTTTCTTGAAATTGAACTGGTTAGTTCTGTCTATAGTGTCATGTAGTTATTCTAAACACATTACACTATCAACTTCAAAATAATAATGGAGTTTCTCTTCGAACGGATATTCCGTTATTTGTCCAATGTTTTCATATAGGATAGTTCACTATTTTCACACCAGGTATTCGTGATACCGATCAAGACCGTTAGTGGTTCCGCCCCTCAACTGACCCGCAGAGTGAATTACCGACGACACTTACCGGCCGGCGGACAGACAACCCTGAAATAACACTGGTACTAGTGGTAGCGTCCAGTTAAAGGGATCTATAGTTTTGGTTGAGATCTAATTTCAGGTTTCTAACCTTTTTCGGTGAGATAATGAGAAACCTCTTGTGACATAAATTATGAAAGAGCATGTAATTCTATGAGGAAGTCAACGTTTATTTGATGAAAATTGGTTTTGCAATGGCTGAGGAGTCCAAAAAAGAACGATTCTAGTTAAGTGTGGGACCCACACTTTATTACGATCGTTTTTTGATGTTTCAGTCATTCCAAGCCCGATTTTCACCAAATAAACTTTGAATTCCTCTGAAATTGGTATGCTCTGTACTATATCATAAGTGTTTTCTTGGTACATTGTATCTCGCAAAAAGTTAAATGCCCTATATTCCTATCTCCACCAATACAGTACCATCCCTTTAATTAACGTGTACTAGAAACTAGTCTTGAGACAATGGGGTAATTAACATGGGTGTAACCTCTTTCAAAGCGTATTGGTTATACACAATAACCTTGAGTCACAATGTGTGTATCTCTGTGTGTGGGTGCGTGCCTTTATTTTAATGAGTATGGTGATTACTTTACACAGTCTGTTCTAGGAAAGAGAGGGGGAAGGTTGGAGGGAGAAAAATAAACCGTTGAAAGATAATACAGGATTTCCGATGTGTATACTATTGTACGGGTCCTCGCCTACTCCACTTCTGTACACAGTTTAATGACTCACGTGATAAAATGTGTTAATCTGATCAAAATTTAATGTATTACATTAAAATGTATTCAGACATTTGTGTGTATGTGTGTGTCAGCTGTGTGTTTGTGCTTGTGTGGGTATGCCTGCCTTATGTGTCGTTCATGATATCCTCTTTACATTATTCTTGCTTTTTGTGATTCGTACGAATTGAAAAAAAAAACCACAAAAACAAGCAAGCAATAGCTGCTCTAATTTGAAAATCAACGTATAGGGTCTTAATTGGAACTGTTACACTAAACCAAGACAAAAACAAACAAACAAACAAACAAACAAACAAACGAACAAAACTTATTTCCTGCCAATCATAAGGGGGTAATAAAATGCCAAGACTTTGTCGAAGAGTGGTGCCACTGGCGATGCATTTTTGGCATCCTTCGTGAAGATATTATTTTGAACGATATCATCTTTATTGTTATCATCAACATCGTCATCGTCATCATCATCATTATCACTCACTTATTGTATATGATTACTGAAATCAGCAAAGACATGGTCTTAAGTCACATCAATTTTTTTAGGACACCGTACAGATCGTTTAATCACTCTATACTTCCAATCTCAAAGGGAATGACCTGTGGAACACTGAGCAAAATCATCATTATCGACAAAGAGTGACGATTAAATTGTGCATAACATGTCATGACATTGTGGAAAACGTACTTTGAATATTGTAATACCAAACCTACATTTTGCATTATTTCAAAATATATAACCCTAAAGCTTCATATATTATTGATTTTTACATATGGAGGATAAACACATGTGATTGTTACTGGGTGTTACTAATATTTGCTTTCATACACTGTCGACCATGATTATAACCAGTCCAAACTCGTGTACTCATAGAATTTAGAAGACCCTGACCTAAGCATAACGACAGGGTGCCTGCTTTGTTGGTCACAAAACAGTTAGTGTCTGCGCAGCCATTTTTGTTTGTTTGTTAATTTTGTTATACGTTTCCCGTAATGCTCAATTTGGCACTTCCGGCTTGCAGCTGGTCATCACTGTCTGAGATAGTCCCTTATTAACTCTTCCATTACCGCATACAACGAAGCATAATTATGACGTCAATGTTGTGTGAGAACAGTGGTTCCTGAAGGAGCAATGAATCTTGTCTACATTTTTCACCTTGACCGTTCTCCGGAAATCCAGTTGAGGAGGGGAGAAAACGTGTATCTTGCGAAGAGGGAGGCTTTAAACGTTTACCTTTTTGTGTGTGTGTGTGTGTCTTGTGCAATTCAACAGAGAGGGTTCCAAACGAACTGATGCAAATCAATCTTTTGTGGCTGATGGTTTGGATCATCACACTAGATCGCCACCCACGAGTTATACAGCCCATCCAGTCATGTATTTCAAGAGCTTGACACGAGGCAAAAAAAGTCCACCAACTTGTCACTACTGAGCAGTCAAATACGCCCCATGAGCTCGATACTACTCGAGTAGTTAAATATGGCCCATGAGCTCGACAGTCGGCAAAAGAGGCCCACGGGACCGACACTGTTTACATTTAGCCCCGTGGTATAATGTTGGTCTCATGGGTCCTTTTTGCCTAGTGTCTCGCAGACCTATCTCACTGAGACCTTGTTCACTGTCTAGCTCGTGGGCTGTATTACTCGTGGGTTGTATGACTCGTGGGCTGTATGACTCGTGGGTTATATGACTCGTGGGCTGTATGACTCGTGAGTGTCAAGATCGTGACCTGTATCCATGTGTTCGACCTCTGCCGAGGTAATGGTTTGTTGCTCGGTTCATAGATATTGAAAAGGTGTTATCACTCGGCCTTTCGGCAGAGATCGGGGTGAGAGTACGAATCTTCAATAGCTGTAGAGACCACAGCTTCGAGTTCAGACAACCTGTCAAAATAGTGAGGATGTTGGCAGAGTTCAATATGATAGCATGGACCACAATCATCGCGGTTTGGAGATAAGGGCGCGGAATATCACTCTGTTGCTATCCCATAATGCTCTACAGTATAACCCATTTGGCAATGATATTTGGCGTTGGGATGTAGATTTGAAGGACGTTTGTGTTGTTGTTGTTGTTTTTGTTATCATTTTATGAAGTGTGAAGCTTGGAATTGCCAATGCTATTGGTAGTAAGGTTGTGTATAGTTCTTTGACCTTTCAGTCTTCCGAGAGCGTAACCCCCGTGCAACCTTCAATGTAAATTCGTATATTTGCGCATCTTTGTTGCTATCCTTGAGACAAACGATAGAGAAAGAGAGGGAGGGAGGGACTGAAAAATGGTTGCTGTTCGCTATTCCGAAGGTTCGTTATTCTGAAGGTTCGTTATTCGATGGTTCGTTAATCCGAAACACACAAATTCCCTATACCTAGAGGTTCGTTAATCCGAAAATGTAAAAGGGTTCGTTAATCCGAACAATTGTGGCGTTATTCCGAAGGTTCGTTAATCCGAAAATGAAATAAGGTTCGCTATTCCGAAGGCTCGTTTATCCGAAAATGAAATACGATTCGCTATTCCGAAGGTTCATTAATCCGAAAATGAAATAGGGTTCGTTATTCCGAAGGTTCATTGATCCGAAATGACATAGGATCCGGAACGAATCTTCGAAATAACGAGCTTTGCTGCATTTTCGGATTAACGAATCTTCGGAATAACAAACCTTATTTCATTTTCGGATTAATGAATCTTCGGAATAACAAACCTCGTCACATTTTCGGAATAACGAACCTTCGGAATAAAGAAACTTCGAAGTAAAGAACCTTCGGAATAACGAACCTTCGAAATAACGAGCTGTAACCTGAAGAAAAAAATATAGACGTATAATATAGGCGGACCACTCCTGTTCTCTCTGCATCTTTCACTTTTTTAAAAGACATAACATTCAGTAGCATGCACTGTAATGCAGATGATATACAAATATTTGTGTCTTTCCCACCAACGTGCAGGATCGAACTCCAATTAGAATTATGTATTGATGATGTTGACACATGGATGGAAAGAAATGGCAATTTATTTTGAAAGGATGATCGAAACAGATGTTGTCCAAAGTGAATTCTGATACATGTTATGTTAGAATTAGCATCAAAAACATTAAATCTTCGAACAGAGTTTGTAATCTGCCTTTATCTAAAAATAAATACAAGAATAAAAAAAAATAAAATCTGAGGTAGAATCACGATCCTAAGCGCGTTTGAGGCATTTTCGGGGATTGGATAACCGCATCTTTGACGAATCTGACATTATTTCGTCTCAAGAAGAACTTTTGTTGGAATCAGATCTCACCCCCCCCCCTCCAAAAAAAAAAGTGTTTTATCCAAGTGTGTGCAATAATCAATTAGTTAATCATTAATGCTAGAATACGCAAGTCATTGATCTCCTTTTGCAATATGTATGTCTTCAACGATCTAGATACTAACAGTGTCTTTGTTTTGTTCTTTTACGTCTCAGAGCTATGTCGAATGGGAAGGATGACTAATGCTCTGTTTAGTATATTTCAATTTGCAATTCCAGCATGAGAATTCTACGAAATTAAACATGATGGTAAGCATGACAAAGCATATCAAAAGATACTGGGTACTATCGGTCCGTTGCCAGGGTTACGATGAGACTTAAACCAGAGTCCTAGACATTTCACATTACATTCATTGGAGATCCATATAGGCATTCGTCATCAGCAGACGACTTCAAGAACACTAGCGGGAAACACTTGGTAAATGGTAGTGTTGTCGGTCGCGCCCGTGGCTGGACGGGAGTGTTTGAATTGTAGTACATGTATACACGGCTCACGTGCTTTGGGGTTGGTTTTGTTTGATTTGTACAAACAAATCGTGCTTTTCTCTCTTTTGTGTACGAAGGTGAGATGGCATCCTAGAAGAATTCACACCACGCTCAATGATTAAGCAGTTTGTCTTTCCTGGCTTCGTTTTGAATCCACTTACCAGTAAATTCATACACTGTTCTTCTGGCATTTTTAGTGATATAGCTTCCGCAAGGAGCGAAAGTCTGCAAATGTTCTGACCTTATCAGGTCCTCGACAGTGACTGCGCCTCGATTACAAAAGGGTTTATCTTTTCAAACTGTAGTCGTATTGCGTTTCCTACCACTGATCAAATATTTATGAACAACTTCTTGCCAACCCGACTATTTCCAAACTGCCAGGCAAAAACTGATTTGATGAATGGATATCGATGTGTCACTCTGACCTATACAGGGTGATTGATGCCTCCTTCTCCACTCGGAAACGGTAATGCAGAGGATATCACGAGCTTTGATTAGAATTACAAACCTATATAGTTCACGAGGTTACTGCCGTTGGTTGCTATGCTTATCACCTGCAAAGGGAGGGGAGGGTTGATATGATTTGATTATAAGTACTCTGTTTCAAATAGCATGAGCCTGTTACAATATCATCGTGCCGACTCATTTAACTCGTTTGTTTTGTTGTTCATTAAGAAATACTGATAAATAGGAATGTTGAGTTTGTCTCGTTTGTTGCCCAATCAAAACTAACTGCCCTTTTTCTGTCTCATACATCACACACGTATCTCGCACTCACAAACCAAACATACACAAACTCCTTTACTTCCTTTATACTCTCGTCTTTCTTTCGTTCAACTCTTCCTTATCATTGCTCTCACTTCATTGTCTGCGACAAGTGATATAGCGATAGCATACTTTTATGACGCGATGAGCTAAGTTGTGAGCAATGTTTTAGAGGTATGGTACAGTATTGGTGGAGATGAGAATTGGGCTTTTAACTTTTTGTGAGATACCAAGAAAACACTTATGAAAATAGTACAGAGCATACCATTTTAATAGGAATTCAAAGTTTATTTGATGAAAATCGGGTTGGGAATGACTGAAACATCCAAAAACAAAGTAAAACAAAGTGATCGTAATAAAGTGTGGGTCCAACACTTATTGGAGTCGCTGTTTTGGATATCTCAGCCATTTCAAAACCAATTTTCCTCAAATAAACGTTGAATTCCTCGTGGGATCACATGCTCTTTCATATTTCATAGGAGGTTTCTCAGTATCTCACCAAAAATGTTAGAAACCTGAAATTAGGTCCCAACCAAAACTATACGCTCACTTTAAGTCAGCCTTTTAGAGTTTTAGAGTATATTATCATATATACATTTTTTCCTTATGTTAGACACTTAGGAATGGCAAATAATCTTGCTACAATCGTTGCATATATACATCCGTAATATATCAATTGTTATATTGAATTTGTGATTACTAATCGTTGCCACCTGATATATTTTGCGAAAAATGTTTTGCCTGTTAAACTGAGCGGCATTCATTCAATCTTATGTACGATTATACTGGATTCCTGTACATTTCACAGTAGAGTTTGTGACGTAATTTTACGATCACAAAATCATATAAACGTTTCAAAGATTTTAGAATAACAAAATCCTTGATACATTTTTAAAAAGTCAGTATCAATGTGCATTTTTTAGCGTGTTTATTGTGTAAATTATGCATTTTAGGAATAGGGTGGTAATGCATGATTAATCTTGAATAAAAAGGCCCTTTAAGAAGATAATTTAACTGACTAAACTGAACCCATTTAATATCAAATTTGGTTAACAGTAACATTGATAGTAATAGTAATAAAAATTGTTATTGTAAAAGTAATAGTAACGGTAATAGTAATAACAGTAGAAGTAATAATAATAATAATAATAACAATAATAATAATAATAATAATAATAATAATAATAATAATAATGATAATAATAATAATAATAGTCATATTAGTGGCAGTGTATAGTAGTGAAAGTAGTAATGATAACAGTAATGATGATCATGATACATAGCATTAATATTGCGACATCTATCTAGTACATGCATTCCGAGGCTCGTTGTGTAATGATGATGACAATGCGGATGATAATGATAACAGTAACAATAATGATTCGAATTACTATAGAATTAGTCACTTCAGTATTTCTCTTACATCAACCTTAAAAACAACGAATAAAACAGTTATTTCCTGTCAAATTTACACTAATTTAAATGAGATTCTCTTGACACTACAGGCCTGTCGCCGGTGGGGAATATACTATACTGGTACTATTGGCAAGGTCCTGTTTGATAATAGTGCTAACACTAGAGGTGTCATCACAGCTGAATCTTATGACGTCAATGTCATTTCTGTCATCACACATTTTCGTTGGGAAATATCAGCACGTCACTACATTTGACGATTGGATGGTGAATGGACGGGGAAGCGTCAATCTGTGAGCATTCCTTGGTTGTCAAGGGTTACTGCGCGAGACTCCTGTGAGCTTCACGTCCCCTCCTCCTCCTCCTCCCCCCCCCCCTTTCTTCTCTCTCCGTCGGGGATGCAGAGAACTGGTTTAAGACTAATTCTACAATCGTAAAAGCAAGAAAGAATGCGAAACGGAGACGGACATGGCTTTGAAGCAAGACCTTTGGCCCTTCATTTTTTTCCGAGTACACTTAGTAAGGAAGGCAAGCCAGAAATCCACTTCATTGTATGCAAATTCATCACAGCAGGCAGGGAATTGCTCGCAGGCTGAACTAGAAAAATGATTATGATTGAAATGGTGGCCTACATAGAAAGAGATCTTGCAGATGATTTTGCAAGCAGCAGTTATCTTTTATTCTTGCCAGTTGTGATGTGATGTTATTTCATGCTTAACCCATTTCGTTTTGTAACTTCTAAACATTAAGGTAATAGGGTCTAGTTGGCACGTAATTAGTGTAACAAGGACAGATGTCTCTGTAGCAGCTCCACGGTTTGATCACTTAAGGGCTTTTTACACTTGTAAAATTTTGCTTAGCCCCGGACCAACGGTGGGGCTAAGGGGGGGGGGGGGGGGGGGGGCTTAGCCCCACCGTTGGTACGGGACTATCCTTAGCCCACTTTCTGTTTACACTCGTTTTTGCCAAAGTGGGCTAGCCCCACCGATAGTACGGTACTATCTGGCCCTGCAAAATAGCAGGGGTTAGCACCGCAATTGCGGTGCCAAGCAAGTGAGTGTAAACAGAACGAAAAAATAATCCTGGGCTAAGCGACGGAGACGAAGTCCGACCCTCACTGACCAATCAGAAACGAGGCAATCAAGTGCTGCCGGTGCGTGCGTGTACGTGTACAGTACACAGCGTAATTATGAATATTCATGTGGTTTGGAAAGTCCGGGGCTAAGAAATATGAGTGTAAAAAGGTCAGTTTTCTCCTTAGCCCCGGACAAGAGATAGTACGGGACTAATTGGCGAGTGTAAAAAGCTGAAAAATTGGTACGGGACTAACGATAGTCCTGGGTCAGAGAAAGTCCGGGGTTAAGAAACACAAGTGTAAAAAGCCCTCAAGACCTGCGAAGCAAAACGAACTCTCGTCACGTCCATCCACCCGTTGAGCACTGATCGTTAAAAAGAGAGAGGACATGCAGGGCTGATAGGGTTAGTGGTTAAGGTGAGCGTTTGTGTATACCTTCGTCACAGCGGGTGTCTTGACGACACGCTGGTTTGTGAAACGGATGATGACTTCCAGACCGACGTCAAACAGATTCATGTTCCTGACGTCATAATTACGACCTTGGAAGGAGCAACCACTTGCCTCAAGTTCTCCAGATTTTTAACCAACTTTAATTTGATTTCCAATAAAATTTTCTCTCGGCATGACCTGTGTTTATGAATAATAATAAAAAATGGGTGGCATGATTATTGTTCCTCTTCTCTGTTTTCTTTCTTTCAATGTGCAAGGAACTTTTTGGGTGCCCTCAATTTTTATGCTACATTTTTCACGTAACCTTTACATGTGGTATACTTTCGTTTGCAATAACTTGTTCTTATATCTGGTAACATCGTTGTTGGATATTAAGCACGAGAAGATCATAAAGAATTGATTTATATTTATAATCAGAATTGACATTTGACGAAAGATGTGAATTTCTTGGCATGCAAACAATCTACCCAATCAACACTTGGCATCGCATAAGTAATGAAGGCTGATGACCATTAACACGTTCGAGGCTCTCAAGTGAATTCATCATAATCAAACAAGGGCAAAACAAAACACGCCAGCTGAATAATCGTCTGTGTATGTGTGTGCGTGTGTTTGTGTGTGTCTGTGTGTGTGTGGGGGGGGGGGAGTATTTGAGCCTGTGTATATGCAAAGGTAAAACATTGAGCTACATAAATTACTAGCATGTGTATAATCAAAGATAATATGTATTCGTTTATTGGTGGTTTTGAAGATGCGTGATAATGATAATAATAATAATGATAATAATAATAATAATAATAATAATAATAATAATAATAATAATAATAATAATAATGATAATAATAATGATAATAATAATAATAATAATAATAATAACAATAATAATAATAATAATAATAATAATAATAATAATAATAATAATAATAATAATGATATATCATTTCCGTAGTTTTCATCATGAGAAGACTCACGGTAATGTTTCTATGCGGGATGAATTTGGCATGGATATGCACGATAAGAATGCTAACTGAAATTAAGAGATGGTGTGACTGGAATGTATGAAATATTCAGTAGGTGAAAAAAATAACGCTGATGCTAATAGAGATAGAGATGGACATCATGCAGGTGGGTCTAGAAACGAAAGACTACAACGAACGAACTTTGCACGAGGTGAAATGGGTGGTTCGACTTCTTTCTGACAACAATGGGCTGCAGAGGTGCCGAATGGCTATTTAGCTATCATTAATTTCTGGAAGTTCGGAAAGTACAATGCGATTGTGTTTGAGCATACTGAAACAATGGCATCGGGTCAGCTGGTGTGTCGTTTATATGATCGCTTTTTATATGCTCTTATATTCTCTCGTCCACCGACGTGGGTCATCGTTACACTTACGGCAACAAACATGACAAGTAGGCGACGAGGCATGTAGTAATAAGTCACTTCACTTGAAGTTGAAGTCGATGTTAAAGAATTAAGATATCACGGATAGTATATCGTCTGAATCGGACCTAGAAAAGGAAGCTCTAATCTTTGATGTAGGGCATACCAAGCACGCTTACTTCTTACCAGAAAATGCATGCCACGATAAGTTAGTGTATAAACTATTGGCACTTCGCAACGGGATGGTCATCTTCATTGAATAATGATATTGTTATTTTACATTTGTTTGGTTTCAGAATTTTAATTAACTTTTTTTGTGTAGTATATTTGTTGCACCAGCATGTATGATCCGCGCAAAAAGTTACTTGTGGTGGATGTTCCACCTTCAAACATGATTGGGGTAAAAAAAGATAATTATGTCTTTCTTATATTCATAATTATATCAAATACACGAAGAGGCTTTGTTGTTGTTATTGTTGTTGTCGTTGTTGTTGTTGTTATTCTTGCTATAGCTGCACGAGCAGTTGATCCGCATAAGAAGCTACTTTTGCGAAACGTTCAAATCTTTAACGTTATCATTTCTCCGTGTAGTCACCATTAGATGAAAAGCCTACAGTTTGTGACGTCGCTGTATGTAAACGTTCAAAGAAAATATAAAGAGATTTCTACATAAATATGTTCATATTTCTAGCAAAATGAAAGAGTATTTGATATACCTTTATATCAGAACTCAGGGGGAACAATTGTCTTCCAATGTCACAGACTGGTGTTGTAGTCTACTCATCCAGCGATGATGACGGCCCTGAAAATTTAAAGTTCATAACTTTTGAACAGATTGTCTGATTTTCCTCAATTTTTCACTAATGTGTTCTACTATTAAATATTGTAGCATTCACTCAATCCACACATATGTATTTTAGGTGAACTTGTCCTCTAAATATAAAACAAACAAACATACATACAAACAAAACAAAACATAAACGAATTTGAAATTGCTGTATTGATTAAAGGCATAATTTATCATTTGCAGATGAAACAAAAACTCAGCATTAGTACTTCAAATGGTTCGAAAATGTGAGTTAGTTATACAAAAAAACCAATGTAAAAATTTAAATCAGTATAATCGATGTTAAGTATTGTTAGATAGTACAAAATGTGAACAATAGTCATAATAAAAATGTTTCCAGACAAACCATCTACAGGAATGGTTTAATAAGAAAATAGTGATATCTCCACATATTCTAGGCTTTATTGCAAATATCATATATATATATATATATATATATATATATATATATATATATATATATATATATACATATATATACATATATATATATATGGTATAAAGGATGATTCGTGATATATCTGACCTACACAATCACACTGTGCATCAAAAGTGATATCTTGAACATTTTTAAATCATTGCTCCCAAAGGTAAACAGGACCTTTTTTGTGTGTGCCCTGTGTGCCCATGCGGTGTGGTGCATGGGATGTGTGTGTGTGTGTGTGTGTGTGTGTGTGTGTGTGTGTGTGTGTGAACAAAAAAAAATGTGTATGTGTATGAAAAATGAATGTACTTTACACCAAATGCTGAGATCGACGGCTTGAGTATAGGGCCTACTGAGGTATATAGCTGATTGAATATCTAAGCCTGGTGTGAATACCTTATCTCATAAGCCTTACTCTAGCTCAATGTCACATGTTTACTCAACTCAAGGATTTTGCCAAGCAGCGTATTTACAAAGTTAAGGCTTCATGCTAACGACGTGCTTTGTACATTCGGGTGCTTAGAATCTAGCCATTCGAATGTGCACATGCAAGGATGCGTGATTACCCGATTAGTTTATTTTATAGACCATACAGAGTGCAAGAAGGGTTTAATGGCTGCTTAATTTAGAATTAGACAGATACAAACAGATAACAAAATGCCAGCGGTTCATTTCGAAATCAAGAAACACATTACGATTGATTACGCAACCTACGCAGACTGCGACTGATAAATTCACACATCATAATAATATAGGGCGGAGGGATTTCTGATAGACAATAACCCATTGTGAGCTGAAATTATGATTCCCCATAGATCTAAAAACTGTGAAGTGTATGAGGTTCCGGTATCATTGTTACTTTTTGATTGTTGTCAGCTGAGCACCCATTATCTTCATCATTCATCTTTTTTTTTTTTCCGTCAAAAGGTATATGTTGGTTCTCTATCCTTAGCTCACAACGTTGTTGCCTTTTGTTTTCACATCGTTCAACTAAGCTCCTTTAATGTAGAGAGGCTTCATCATACTTACATATCATAATCAATCATCTTGCATTCTGTAGTACATGAATGATATTTTTTGTTTGTCTATATTATTTTTTGTACTCATGTTTAATTAAAGAATATATCTTTGTATATTCATATAATTGCGAAGCATTAAATGTTATGAAATAAAACGACAATCACAAACAAGTGAAATATTGTGCTATGCACAACAGATTGGTATAACCAATACTCTTTGACATCTCATAGAGTAGTTTTTAGATATCTCGCAAAACATTAAAAGCTAAATCCTCACCTCAACCAGAACTGCACACACCCTTTAATCGAAATGGCAGGCAATTGACTTGTAGGGGAAATCTATAGCGTTCCATCACCCAGAAAATATTGCCGGAATAACTTCTTGTGATATGACGTGTGACGTGCAATGAAAAAAAGAAGAAGAAAAGAATGAAAATGCTCACGCTCTCAAATTTGATATAGTACATGCTCTTTCATTTAAAGCTTTGAAATTTTATGATTTTGGGGGATGTTTTGTATACTTTAGATTCAGAATTTCAATGAGGATATATATCAATGAATATATTCCCTTCTCGCTCGTCTTTCTCTCTCCTTTTTCTATCTATCTATCTATCTACCTATCTATCTATCTATCTATCTATCTATCTATCTATCTATCCATCGGCTATCTATCTATCCATCTATATATCTATCTATCCATCGGCTATCTATCTATCTATCTATCTATCTATCTATCTATCTATCTATCCATCGGCTATCTATCTATCTATCTATCTATCTATCTATCTATCTATCTATCCATCGGCTATCTATCTATCCATCTATATATCTATCTATCCATCGGCTATCTATCTATCTATCTATCTATCTATCTATCTATCTATCCATCGGCTATCTATCTATCTATCTATCTATCTATCTATCTATCTGTCTGTCTCAGTCTATTTATCTATCTATCTACACACACACAGACGCACACATACACAAACATAGTACGCCTATTATGATTATATGTGTATGGTAACATATTATACAGAAGAGTAGCTGTAAGATGTATATGTCCCTACTTTGCAGGCTCCGCATCGTAATTTCGTTTTCAACCCACACCTATTGCGATTTATAGATGATAATTCCGACTCCGTTTCAGTTTCGTTTCGTGTGCGACAACACTAAACGGCTCTTGAAGAATCACTCTTTGCCAATAATGACTCAGAAGCAGTGTGTATAGTCAGTGTGAAGTGGTCTCCAATTCAACCTGTGGTCTGCTGACTGATACACTGCACTCCGCAAGGTCTCCTCAAAGTGATGTCCTTTCATTTATACCGACGTCGAGACAGTAATCATATGTTTGTTTATTTTGAATGCCATATAGGGATCAATTTTATCAAACTATCATTTTCAACCTCTAACCTACAAGGACATCTTTTTCTTTGATTTTCAGGGGAAAGGAATTATTATTCTTTTTAAGATCAGCCACTGGCAGATTTTTACAATGACTTGAATCAAAGTTGCTCGAGTTCAAGCAGGGAGGTGACTTCCCATCTCCCTGGTTCACGAGTGCTTTTTGCATAAACGCCAATGTGACTGCTTTTCCAAGATGATTTTGCAGTGAGATCTGTGTTATTACTCGTAGGGCGATACCTCCGGCGGGGTTTCCGCTTCCTCAAAAAGGTCTTTCAGAGGCGTGCAGAGTACATGCACATTCATTGAGCTACGACCATGGCACATTCATTGAGCTACGACCATGGCACACAATGGACATTCCAGAACAAGACAATGGATTCGATCGATCGCGCTTGTCCATCACTGGACCTGTACTCCCTGTATCGCATGGTCTCGTGCGCAACCGTGTGTGTGTGTGTGTGTGTGTGTGTTGAAACACCACCACGCACAAACCGGTTTGAAGGGGTTCTCCCGCTCTCGACTCGCGGTGGCAGAAATGAAATAGACATACGGTAAAATAGCAGAGACTGCTGGTAAACAAAGCCTGAAGCGTGCGGCAGGTTGACGAAACATATCGTACAGGCAGATGCGAAGAGAACGGCTTCTACTCGAGCTCATCTGATGTACACGCCAGCCTTGAGGATAGCAGTCTGAAAGTGAAGTAGAGAGTGGTGTAGCTAACTGCTAGCTCGACTTCACTCATAACTCGATTCAAACAACCACTTGACTTGCTGTGTTTCCATCGCCGTCGCGAAGTCAGCGAGGAAAATAACATGTCAGAGTACGACGCCTTGTCGAACGAAGAAGGGTCGCCGCCGCCTGTGGCCGATCCGGCGGGAAGCTCGCCGGTGCGGAACGGCGCTACCAATGTTGGACAGGGAAGCCAGGTCGTGTACCGGCCGATCAACGGCAAGAATGACGACCCGGAGATCGAAACCAAGCTGGCCGACAAGGCCAAGGAGGCGAAAGGAGATGATTCATCCAGCAATGATAGCGCCGTGGAACTGAAAAGAGAAATATCGCTTATGGGCGGGGTCGCCGTCAACGTCGGTGTCATCATCGGCTCCGGCATCTTCATCTCGCCGAAGGGCGTGCTGATCGGGTCAGGAAGCGTGGGCCTGACCATGGTCAACTGGTCACTCTGTGGCGTGTTCTCTCTCATCGGAGCCCTTTGCCTGGCCGAGCTTGGAACTATGATACCATCGTCTGGTGGATTCTACGTCTACGCCCAGCAGAGCTTCGGCAACTTCTGGGCTTTCCTCCTCCTCTGGGTGATGAGCGGGATGATGCAGCCCGTTGCCATAGCAGTCATCACGCTGACCTGCGCCCAATACGTACTCGAACCGTTCTTCATGTTGGCAGACTGCGATCCACCGGCCTCGGCAATTAACATCATAGCGATATGTGCTCAATGTAAGTATACAGTGTTATCTCTGGAGCATTATGGAGTATATACACATGTACGTCGGCCTACTGAATACCGAATATATCAACTTTGTTAATCCCCATAGAATAGTGATTATGCGAGATGCTGCGCAATGGTAGTATACATCTACATTTCGTGATATATATATATATATACATACGAATATATGTACCTATATATCTATATCTATATGTACATATATATGTATACACGTATGACTTTTTACATTTTAAAGGAGCAATACATTACTGACATGGTAAATTTGAAAAGACGATTAGCTTAATCACAATATTGGCACATCGCTTGTATATTAGCCAAAAATTACTGACATATGGAAGTAGAAATAATATTATTACCAAAACCTTCTTACAATATACTGGTACACCAAACGCGCGCGGCAGTCGACATGAAAGTGATATGCCCGCAGCGTTGATACAACTTTACCCTATAATGTCATATAGAAGCGGAAAACACAATAAACCAAACTTGGCAGTTGACATTGTCTTGAAACTCAGTTAATACTTTATCGTATGAAAATGTTTTATTGAATAAACTGAACTACACTTCCCACTGCTTATGTTGATGTAGAGTTTGTTGAACACACATGGCATACCAAACTCGCGTTCGGCATTCCACATTTATAATGAAATACGCTCATAATTGTCAATTATTGTCAATTGTATTTGATATCATCCTAGCGAGGACTGAAAACATTCCTTACATGTACCAACTCCTTACACCATTCATTAACCATTCAGATTGTACAAGAAGGAATCAGCGTTATGTGTCCAAAATGTGATTAATGTTTCCTCGGCTTTTGAATGTATTGAACCTACCTGTTTTAGCAAATGTGCCAGAAACATTGTATGTAGGTCTTTCTGCACTGTTGACATGCGTGAAACGTTTGATGCAGCTCAATCATATATATTCCAAAACTTACGTGCACATGCAGTAATTTCATAAAAGTTCAACAAAAATACGTGGGAGTTGGAAAGATATTATACAGGTGTAGTAGTCTCTTCCCACCCACGTGTATCTACGCCGCCACATTATACCTGATGAAGCAGGGTTGGGGGTCGCAAAACAAACACACAAACAAACGAATATAAAAGTATTTCGCTGATACCTCTTTGAAGTCAGTATCTTAATGAAACAAATCGAGGTCAACAAGCTAAATCAAAATCTTTAGATTTCTACTGCAAATTGAGTTGGCGGGGGAATAGTTCGACCGTAGCAGCCTATTATGGCACAGAAGACGCCAAAGGTTGCTTTGAACAAAAGGTTTTTGTTGCCTCAAAGAATGCCAGGGAGTTCAGCAGACCACGTTTATGCTTTTTCCCCCAAAAATAATCACCAGCCCGTGTTGTAATTTTGCATGGGTAGGATATAGGGTATAATAATGGCCAACTTCAGGCATATTTTCATCGATAGGAGGCTATACCATGGTATGTACATGGCTGCACGAAGGACTGCGGTAGATGGCGTTTCCATTCAGCTTACGTGGAAAGAACACCCGTTTGTGTGAGGCCGTGTTTTCCTCATCAGATAAGATGTAAAAGTCGTGATATGTGAGATATTGCTATTATACCGTTTCCTGTACAAATGACATACACAGAAGTGCGAGCTTATAAACAGAATGTAAAATGCTGCGAAATACGTCGAAAGATTTCCCAGAACTTTAACAAATCCTCCAAATAACTGATGATTGGCACACAATTTAAATGATCACCGAAATCATGAAATATCCGAAATGATCTTGTTTCCTTGATCAGTAATGATCATGTTTGATATTCAGCTTATTGTCGCATATTGTCACATGCTAAAGTTTACTGCAAACATTATTATCCCAACGTTCATTGGCTTAACCCACGATTATCTGTACAGGGCAAACTGACAGACATAATGCAAAGCTTTAAAAGGCACCAGCACAGGGCCCTCAAAAGGAAGGACTTAGGGTGTGTTGTGGCACCTGGTTTGGCTGTAGGAGATACAGAGGCTAATAATATGTAACAAAAAATATCTCAAGTCTTTGTCGCATACACAGCACACACGGAGACAATGGGAAGCAAAGTAAACATAAAATGGATACACTCAGCTACAGGTTTATATACAAGTGCCAGTAGGCATTTCGTTTGGGTATATATTTGATAGAATGGCAAAGAATAGTGGGGATACACAGACCTGTGATAACCGAAATTGAAACCTTATGCTGTTTCCAGAGAACTGGGTCAGGTTAATTCCTGCAGACAATATGAGTATGATAGATATAACTAAACTATATTGGTTGACGGTGGAACGACGAAATTGTCTCAATGCTCTTCTGATGGACACACACGTAATGTCAAAACAACAACAAACCAACAGCGAAGAAAAATGATCGGCAGTTAGAAAACAAAACATTATATGCACACTGTATGTTCCGAATTCTGACTCTGCACGTGGAGAGGTCAACGTATATGTTTATGTTTCGTTCGTGAATCTATATATCACTGTTTGAGTTGCTGTGACAAGCTTGGCGTCGAAAGATGAAAATTATACAAACAAGCCACAGTATGAATTCACGTTGTATTTCTTGCTGTAAGCTAGACACGCTAGATACTTCAAGTGGAGCCAGCAGAGAGGAAGCGGCAACAGTCAGTAATGGTTCAATACTGAGGTGCAGCTTGAGGTTCAAGGTGCGTCTTGCGTGCAACCACATGTGACCGAGCAGGCGTGATGCGGACTTTGCGTCTACGTGGTTACGCAATGTGTCTTTTACACCATGCAGGGGATACTGAGTATACAACTGAATGTACTATGGAAACGTTGTTAGGTCAATGGTACTACCAAGGAGGTACAAGGCGAGCCTAGTTAGGAAATACTGCCATAGCATTACCATGGCGCCACAATAAGTGGGTCTATGGTGGTATTACTAGACAATGCTATAAATAGTATGTGAAGAGGCTCATTCATTGATTCCCAACGCACTTTGCCAACCCGTGCTCGGCGTCCTAAGCCACTCGACTCATCACATACAATGGCGGACTTGGATTAGCGCCTAAAGTTGCTGTAACTACCGGAAAAGACGACCTGATACACCTTGACCCGTCCCTAGACTGATACTAGGTTTACTGTACCAAACAAGGTACAAAATTATATGTACAACAACTTGTACCATGTCATTCACACACATAAACCAGGGGCGGATCCAGGAATTCCGTAAAGAGGGGCGCCTTTACAAAAAAAAAAAAAAAAAAAAAAAAAAAAAGGGGGGGGGGCGCACACACCCCTCCCCATTTTTCCCCCATTTTATTTCTTTTGTTTTATGGATCAGCAATTGCAAACGAACACATACACCGGTCATGGTGAAGTCCTTGGTGCATTTTCTACGAAATATTTGCACATAAAGTGCAGTGACAAGCTTATTGACGATAAACCATCTGTTTCAATCGCTAAGCTTAAAAAGTGATATTTTTAATTTGTTTTTGTTTGTTTTTCTTTTGGGGATTGAGAACAACATAAGTAAAGTATTTAGGAAAGAATTATGCACGTTTCTATATTCAAAATTTTGGTACACTGCTGCAAACGGTCAAAGTATAGGCCTACTGTATACAAATACAATATAAACCACCGCTCTTGGGCTACTTGATAAAGTTGAGTTGCCACTCCTCTTTTGACTACCACAACAAACTATTTTCATAACGGAAATTTTACTGTTCTTCTGCGCAAACCCGTTTGACACTTCTAATTATACCGAGATGATCTTAGTCTGAAGTCTACCAATCATAAAAAAAAGAGAAAGAAGAAAAAAGTGTCGTGTGACATTATCATTTTCATGGGCAACTTAATTGGACGATTTGGCAAACAAGAGATAAGACAGTAAGAGATAAGTCAACAAGGTAACCCTTTGTTAGTTATGCTTGTTTGACTTCTTGTTCAGTGGACTAATATTATCTGACCATCATACACGCATATATCCATTCAGCATTGCTGTTCAGTATTTCAGCTAACATTAATCCACATATTATTCTTCTCTCTATACTGAATCAGTTGCGCATCAGACTCTTGGCCAATTTGAAGTTGAAGTTGAAGTTTATTATCTATCTATATTCACATGTTTACATGGCATATCCTCTTTTCTTATTCTTTTTTTTTTTTGGTATATCACTCAGGACTCACTTGTACAGTAAATTGTATCATAGGATGCGACATTGATCGTATAGTTTCGGCTGAGACCAAACTTCGAGTTTCTAACATTTTTGGTGAGATGATGAGAAACTTCTTATAAAATATGAAAGAACATGTACATGTAATTCCAAGAGGAATTCAACATTTATTTGACGAAAATTGGTTCTGAAATGGCTGAGATACTCTCAAAAAGAGCAATCTTAATAAAAAGTGGGACTCACCTTTTATTACGATCGATTTGTTTTGCTTTGTTTTTGGATGGCTCGGCCATTCCAAACCGATTTTCATCAAATAAACTTTGAATTCCTCTTAGAATGGTTTGCTCTGTACTATTTCATAAAGTGGGTTTTGGGTATCTCGCAAAAAGTTAAAAGCCAAATCCTTATCTCTACCAATACTTTACCATCCCTTTAAGTCACCGTTTATCTTTCTCGTGCAACACCTTCTGATGAACATTTTAACTGGTATAAGTGCGCCCACGGAGCTCATTCAGGAACCCGTCTGTACTTGTAATTGTGAATAGAATCATCTGTAATATTATTAAGGAAACGATACAGAAAGCCGCAGAGATGATGAGAATATAGGTCAGAAAATAATCATATTGGTCACGTGCTTTGCCCGTGACTTTGCTTCTGTGCGTACTGTATTCCTGTGGACCTTTCATATCGTGTGGACTCTTTCATTAATGTGTATGTAGGTGTACAAGGGGGTGGGGAGAGGATATACAGGAGTAAGAAATAATAGTAATGATAAGGATATGATATATTTGGTGAAAATTTAGAGGGTATTATAAGATGTGATAGGCTTTAAAATGGGAAGGTCCAGCTATAAGGTTGTTTTGTTTCATTGTTTTCAAGTGGGCGTGGGAGAGGAATATTATGACCTTGACCATGGCGTGTGTAGTGCGTGGTGATAGCATAAAGTACCATGAACTCCAAGGCAACAACCTGATATTCCCATCCACTGACCAACTAAAATACAGCACTTAATGCCCAAACAGAAAGTTAGTACTGTACTCTTATAAATTATAAGAGGCCGAAATGCCCCCGTAACTCTTATGCTTCGACGGAAGGTCTTGTCCTCTTTTGCTGGTAGCTCTATACGACTATATCAACATGAGATTGTACGGACACAAACGAATTTGTTTCCCGAGAGTTTGAGTCAACAATCACGGACTCGCGAATCACATGGCGGGAACAATGGTTACCAGGATGGTATACCTATGCCTGTCTGTTGACAAACTTTGCGTCTGAAACTTCATGAACGCATGCCTTCGTGGAAAAGCTCTGAGGGAAACCTGTAGCGAAATTTGTTAGGTATATGCAGGAACAACTCAGAAATAGTGAGTATAGGCCCCTTATACATGGTCTATTGTGCCTGCACACGCGCAAAGACAATTCCCAATAAGTGCAATGGGTCGGTATCTGCACTTATCTCTAATAACAGTTATAAGGAATCTATTGATAGCAAGCTGAAAGCTAATACAATAGTATTTTTATCACCCCTATAACAACCATAATCGATTATACAACCTAACAGTCTATATACAACCATCCTTTATACAGACTATACAATCTACTAGCCTATACAGCCAATATGCCTGCAGAGAGCTTTTCTCCATATGCTTTATTTTTGTCCATTCTGTGAAAGGAATATCATTTTAACACGCAAGTGTTTCCGATATGATTATATCCGTTTCCCTCTATCATGTGATAATGTATATCCCATCTGCACACCACCCATATTTTATGATTAGTCTAAAGCTAACACACATTAAAGATTTAATCTGGAGATGAAAGATGCAAGTCTATTTTAGAGGCGCATATTAGTCGTACTACGTCGACCGTAATGACCTGAACCAATCTAAAACTTTTTTTTTTCAATACAGTCATTTCAGTGACCCTAGCGATGCCTAATTTCACGATGATAGCTAAGCCTCAGCGTATTGGCTTGTTGCAGCGTGTCAGACTAAGGAGGTACTAGGTCACTAGTACCTCCGGGAGAAAAAAAAAAATTGGCAGTTTCTGCTACATGATTACAGATAACTGTTAGGCATTTCGTTCCGTCAGGGCCACCAAGCTGATGAACTGATGTAAAGGGATTCCACCAAACGCATTACTATGATTGACAGGAAAATTGACAGGAAAATATGAACGTGCGTACCTTCAACCCTTCAAAACTACGAACCAAACAATATAACAAAATGACATACGATTTGTCTCCTATGAACTGTCATTCGTAATTTGCAGTTGACACACGAAAGCTGAGTAAACGATATGATATTAAAGAGTGCCAGTAGATTATTTGTACATTGATATAATCGTGAAAAACCAATATGGTGATATCATAAGTTCAGGATGATAATACTTGGTTTTTGAACGTGACAGGTAGAAGTCCATTATGAAAGGTATAGTCCATCATATGACGTTCTATATTATGTTTAGACGTTATATTCCCTTTGGTCTACTTGCAAATTATCAAGACTGCAGTGTAAGTATAAACGGTTCCTATCAAAGTGAATTTCACTATACCGATTTTCTAAAACTCTAATGCAGCTTGTACAAATTGCATTTAAAGAGTAACTGTAACTCTGCGTCCCAGTTGACCGAAAAAAAGTGAAGTAAAGCGAAAAATGAAAGTTTCAGAGAACTATAAGGAAGCATAGAATTATGCTTTTTCCTTGTTTTTAGGAAACATTGATATCGATTTCGATCACCTATGCGGATGACATTGCCTCACAATTCTTTCATGAACCTGTGAATGAAAAGCTACATATTTTTTTTTAATGAGTTACCGTATCCACTTTAATTCTCTCTTCCCTATCTATGACATATTTGCTAAGTTTTCGATTCGATCGTGAATGATTTAATGCATATGATATTATCTGTTCTGTTACAATTTAATTTCAAAAACAGAATTGTTAAAACGATTTGGGTGCAAATCAGTGTGTAAATTCACATGACAGTATATCATCGGCTCGTTTGATTTGCGTAATATTTTTATGGTAACCAATAACGGGTGCACGTCACGAGACCGACACCCACGAGTCATACATACCACGAGTCATCCAGCTCACAAGTCATACAGCCCATTAGTTCGACACTAAGCTAACAAGGCCCACGAGATGTTGATGCTGTTGACCAGGACGACTGTCTGTCAAAATATATTGCTTATGTAGCCAGATTGATTTACTCTACTGATGTTAGTGCGAGAGTAATACACCCATGCATTTCAAAACTAATATCTTTGCTAAATATCTTCCTTCGAAATTTATTTGGAAAATACATAAGATACTCTTCTTTTTCAATTTGATTTTTACTTTCTTACATGAGATGTATATGAAGGTGGATTGTCCTTTAACGGATTCTGACCAAACTTTGTGAAATATGAAAGCTGACATAGATTTACACCACATGACACCAAGTGCATTCGGTCTCCAATGACTTTGCTTTTGACTTTGAGCATGCGGTATGGCCATCTGGTAAAGCAATATGATTGAGTGTGAACATCTCACGGACAGGTGGCTACGATGATTTTATCTGGAGGAGTCCACTGGATGATCATGAAGCTATACGTACAACCGTTCTCCCCAACTAGCGTGTTCATGTGTGTTTCGTTCCATACGGGATGTTCACCTCGTTTTGCACTCTTACAGGACATTTCGAGCGTGAGAAAATGTGAGAAGCAATTCAGTCATGAAAAAAGGACTTTCCTGAGATTTTTTGGGCCTTACATTCGCGTGTATGTCCCAAGTGTATGTATGGAAATCGTCTTCAAGAGATGACATGGCAACTCGCTTATTTGGGATATATTTTAATGTCTACTATCACTCTTTGAATTGCGAGCACATTCTTCTACTCTTTCATCAAAAATTTGTGATGATTTGATTTGTTTTCTTTGACTGAAAAAACCCCCCAACATCACAATTGTCTCACTTACAACCCACATGGCCCAGTATTTGAACTCACAAAGCTAAGGACACAAAGAATATTCTATAATATTTAATTGGACAGTAAATGCAGGTGGACGGCCAGCCATTTTTGCTCCGTCACTCGCTTCGTCGCTTCTACCAGTATACTTATGGAGTTTCTAGGTCAAATTCTTTTAATCGATACCAGCAAAGACTAATACGCAAATCGGATTCACTACGAACTGGTGTTCATTACCAGTATTTTCTGTGCGAGTTATTACTGCGCATGTGCAGTTCATCTCTTTGTCGTGACGTCATCCGCGAAGCTCTGTCGGTCAAGAGACAGAAGTCGGTGTGAAAATAGCAGTGAGGTGGGAGAGAGATAACCAAAATGTCAAGGTTACGCTCGCAACGCCTAGCCAAAACCAACCAACAACACACATCATAATTGTAGGCGTATAGAAGGATGTAAATTAACGCATCACGACGTGAATGGCTTCCTCCTACACAACGTCTTCTGAATATTGGCCAGTTTACTACTGCCTTCATGTTTATGTATATCGTTATACATTGAAGACCTTGTAACAACAGGGAGGTTGGCCCTGGTAACAACAGGAGGTACTAGGCGAGCCTATAGTACATCCGTTGTAACAAGTATTCAATCTTCTTGTATATACTACGTGTATATACATGTTCGATGCTTTCAACTCTTGTCTTACAAGCATCAGGTAATTTTTCTGGATGTCGAGAAAAAAAAAATAATCTAAAAATTTAAGTCGTTGTTAAACTGGTCTATTATAGATCGATGCTATCAGTAGGACCCGCACTCACATCGCATGGTGCATGTATAGGTATACCACTGCTTGATTTTCGTTTTCAAATATCGCAACATTTCTTGGTCGACACTCTAACCGGGGATTTCTCTCACCCCGTATATTGACTACATTACTACATATCCACAAATAACCATCGTCCAGACATCTGTCACCGATGAAGATAAGTTCACCTTAGATATCTCCAAAACGTTAAAAACTGAATTCTCACCTTAACCAATACTATGCCATTTTTTTCAGAGGAAATACAAACACTGCGAATTTTCTCAATTGAATTGCAACAGGAAAGGAATGTTTTGGGTGCGGTTAATAAGCAAACATCATGTACACTCCTTATCATTTTATTGCGTGTCTGCGCCTTTTGTGTGTTTGTGTGAATGTGTGTGCGTCTGTGTTTGTGTATGGAGTGTTTCAATCTATTGATGACAAGAAACAGAAGAGGAAAAAACTCAAGAAGAAGGAAATTATTTCGTTCAAAGTGTCTGGCTCCTTTGTTTGCTTCAATCGCACCCAGACATTCCACCTTATTTGATGGCATTTCATTCAAGGAAATGCTCCGAAATGTTATAAAACTAATACTACCTCGTTTTGTGCACTTCATTCACCCATATACGCTCATGCATACATTTCTCTTGATGAGCCTTTTCCCGTCTGTTCTGTGGCTGACTTCTCTTCGCTTGCACAAGAGAATCCAAGCTCGTGTATATGTGCACTCTGGGATTATAATATCCCAAAAGAAATCGAAAATGCCAAAAAAAAAATATTTAAAAAATCAATGCATATTGTCACCATGGGCCATGAATGATAAACTACACACAATACATGACGCCTATTATCAAGGCCCTACATCGATCCAGATTGTTAGTTTGCAGAGAATGTACAATATATATAAATATATAGGCCTATGTAATATATATATATATATATATATATATATATATATATATATATATATATGTATGTATAGGCCTACATATATATACACTATAATCCTTAAAGTTGAGAGGAAAAAATAAGAAATGAATTAATGTCCAACTATTTTTAATGGTTGCATCAAATTTTTGAACGTGTCACGAATCTTCTTCACTATACGTAATGAATATTTACAATATTTACATAATAAATATATATAGGTAGCATATGTGTGTGTGCATTTGCGTGTGTGTGTGTGTGTGTGTGTGTGTGTGTGGTGAACATTTTTATTATGCGGTTGGTTCGGTTATGAGGTATTGGCCATACTAAATGCTCGTGGTATTTTGTGTAGTGTATAAAGTGTAGGAGTGAAACCAGGGAGGTGAGACATGAGAGTCGTGACCCTTCCCCTAAGGTTACCGCGTGATTATGTTCAGCGTGTGAGTCCAGATATTCAATATAATCGATCGAGCAGGCCCTTGCACTTTACTGAATTTTAGTCTTCTACCAAGACAGGCTCATTGCATTGTCCATTGAAGAGCAGTAGAGTAAGAGATCCACCGGAACTGCTCTGACCAGGGAGGCGAGACGCATCCCTGTATGAAATGCCATGTGTTACAAAAGTCGGGAAAACCACTGAGAAGTTTTTCTTTGCTCGTGCAAAGTATAAACTACAGATTACAGTTTTTTTTTTACTCTGCACGATCAAAGCAAAACCTCTGATCTGTAGTACAGCTCAAACATGCTCTGACCACGTGTACTACTACGTACAGCTCCTTGCTCTGACAAGCCTATACATGACCGGCTAAAACACCTTGTTAGGACTACATTGTGCGTGATTTGCCAGCTGGAACGAAAAAGTGGCGTAGATGAGCCACAAGAATTTGATCTGCTATTCACTGTTGATGGAGGTATTCATCAAACCAGTGCCCCATAAAATCCATGCGCCTGCTCTTCATGCTGTGTGCTACTCCGTTGGGGTGCTGCTTGATTAAGCAACATTCTATGGACTCCTCGCCAGCAATTTACCCTCATGCTTCAACTGCATTATTTTGTGAGCGAATTAGGAGCATTATCAAATTGTAGTACAATGTACTGATGTCAAATGGTTAAATTAAGTATAATCAGGGAGGTGGAACCACCTTCCTGGTATAATGTAGAGGGAGAGCAGACAGTCACGAAGCAATACTGAGTATCATACACACTGTATTCTGTTGGTTGGTTTTCTAAAGTGTAAACTAGAGGGGAGCCAAGTAGGTTTTCGTAATTCGCGGGGACAATGGCGTCCACGCACACATAGCGCTCGCCAGACTACCAATGGCGTATGTGAACTACGTAAAGCATATGTCCACGACCACGTGATTCGATTATAATCAAGCAGCTTTTACCATAGCGTGCTGAAACACGATCGTGAAAGTGAATTACACTACCACCCTTTTCCTCCTGCACAATGCGCTGTCCAGATGTTGTGTCCGCTCTAGCAGAAAACTATATCTAACTACAAAAGGAACATTTCTGTGAACATCTCTAATTCGTCTTGAACGCAACTTATATCGAATTATTAAGGAAAGAACTACATATGTCACGAGTTAGTGCGGAAACGTACATGCACCACATAATCAATTTCCCAGAGCAAGTTGCAGAGGGGTGCTGTATTTACAAACTGTCTTTCTGTTGGTGGCAACGGCGCCACGTGATGAAGGAAGTAGGCCTACGTTTAGGTTGGCCATGTGCAGCTTGCAAAGAATAGAAGATAGTGAAAGCTAAGATAGATACCGGATAATCACTCCGAAATGATGATAAAAAAAAAACACCAACATTTAAATGGCACCATTTATCCGTCGATATATTTAAAAGCACCTAATATGATGAACAATTGTAGTTTAGCGCCCGAATAGGTTCAAGATATGTGGTCTTTTTTACTACATTCATTCACAGCACTAAACCTGAATCGCGATTACCTTGATGAGCCGGTGAATCACCTCAACGATGGGTTGATGACGAATCCCCATTTTGACAGAATCTGTTCAATTCCCCATCCGTAATGGTTAAAAACGCTAATTTCTATATCGACTGAAAATTGTAATGATCGAAGTCATTAAACCTTTTCATTTGTCCCATTTTAAAAGACCACATGCACTCATGACAGCGTGCTAATTTTAACATTTCTTTATGGAATTTCTACTTTTGTCGTTTAAGTTTGGCAATGTTCCTGGAGTATCTCATTTATTTGGAGACTATATGACGATCCAGTGTCAAGCTGGTCGCGAAGTGGTCGCGGAGACGTCTCCATTACCTCTCCGAAATGTCTCCTGGAGACTAGACTGGTCAACTGGGAGTCGGGAGAGAATGGAACATTTTCTTCTTTTTTTTGTCACAGACATTTTTCCCAGTCTCCAGCTGGTATCGGAAACATCTCTGTGGGGTCTCTGGAATGTCTCCTTAGTCGGGGACACAGTTATCATTATCTCTGTCCCCAAGGTCTCCAAGTCGCAGGTTATCTGCGAGGTCTTCGAGACGTCTCCTCGGCCTTGCCAAGACCCGTTGGCGACCAGTACCGGAGACGTCTCGGAGAGGTCTCCTTGAGTGAGAAGACGTCTCAGGGATGTCGCGGCGATGTCTCCGTGATTTCTTGGGAAATATACGTTTTCACCCTCTTTGGAGATGTCTTTGATGTCGATCTGGAGTCGCTCTCTTGGTGAGAGCGCAAGTCATTTCTTGGTCTGTAGAGTCGCACGAGTCGCAGCAGTGAGTGATCAGTCGCGACAAAGTCTCCTGTAGAGTGAGATAGGCCAGAACTCTTAAAGCGTTCGTCTTGTCGGGACGTTTCTTGCGTCCATGCAAAAATGTCATGGCAGGTATTTCAAAGTGATAAGAGAAGTACATTGTACTAGTTTCTGTATTGAATTTTGCTCGAGTTTGGGTCCTAAATGCAAGTCGAGCTGCAGAGGATGTTGCGGCTCTGTGAGTGAGGACGTAACAATTTGTTGCACCGTACTTCGAGGAGACGTATGTTACGGTCTTAAAGTGTACAACAGATGTTACGGTCTTAAAGTGTAGCTAGCGATACACCCGATCGGGCAACACGTGAACATTCATACGAGTATTACTGTCCCAAAATACATCATACTTAAAGACAACGAGGGAAAAAAAGGAGATCAAAACTTGTGATCCGATATTGCGGTATCGTTTTACAAATTGTTCCGATATTCAAGAAGGGAATCGATTCTATCAAATGGTTGTCTCTATTTACAGCGGGTATAATTAAGGGTTAGATTCTGTGTATATTTGAGATACACATCAGGGTAATATCGTGAAGAAGTTTAGGACTGCGTGATCACTAAGACGTGGCGTCCCAGGGCTCATGAAGATCTTTTCATCAGCTCCTGATTTGTTTTGTACATACAACAGGGAGGAAAAAGCATATACAATAATGACAATGATAATGATAGTGATAATGATAATGATGATGATGATAATGATAATAATAACAATAATAATGATAATAATGATAATGATAATAATAATAATAATAATAATAATAATAATAATAATAATAATAATGATAATAATAATAATAATAATAATAATAATTAAAAATGATAATAACATTAATATAAATTGTATACAAATATCTGTGATGCCCCTTACCATTCTGTCTATGTGCTCACAGGGCACATTAGCATTCATTTGATATTGAACGGAAGCAAAATATTAGATCTATTATGTGTATTAGCTTATATTTTTCTTGATCCAACCCCTTCCCTCCCCTGTCTGTTGCAATGAAGGTCATCGAAACATTGCAGAGTAGTATGCGGAGTATCATGATTTCGCGATTGGTGCAAAAGCACCATACAGTCATACACGTATCGTGAAGTTAAAGGGTTACATATTACAGATACTTGTTAGTCATTTTGAAATGGTTAGACGTTGATATGATAATCATACAGCATACGCAGAGCGGCCAATTTTGTCCGGTCTGCATTCACAGGCCTATTACACTTAGTGCGTGGGAAGATTGTGATTGTGTATGATTGGATTGCATTGTCCTTCGTTGTTATTGATGCTGGTATTAATAGCTAGTTTCATTGCAGTACGAAGGTAAAGGGGACAGTGGGCAGATTGTAATCTACTTAATGCAGATAAAAATTAATGCTGTGCGTAAATGTTACTTCCAGGTTAATAGAAGGATTCATGGCTCTCGCTTGCTGCATGAAAGAATCATATGTATGTCCACGTTATATTAACGTTGGCTTGAAGATATAGATACATAGAATTACGCTTATTTTTCATAAAAGGATCAGTATAATGATTATTTTCGAACATTGCAAGAAATATTATGGATTAAGGAAGGTAAACATTTCATTTGTTTCTCAATTTATTCTTTGGGAGATGATAATGTAGAACTCTGTGTTAAACTATCACGGCTACATAGCCTAAACTGTGAATGGAATGCACAAATGATTTAAATAATTCTGCTTAAAAATTATTGAAAACACGAGGCAATTTAAAGAAGATTTTCATGAAATGAGACAACTGGAGACTTTGGTTTAATGGCATCGTTACTTCAAAAATCATATTTGAATACAAGATTGTGCTTTATGTCATTTCGCAGAAAAAGAAAGACTTTAGAATCTCATTATTGTCAGTACGTTGTTTTATTTCTACCTGAAGATAAACACCCTTTAAGGCGCGTCATGAAAACAACAACAACAACACCTGAAACCATCCCTTTGTTCCTGAAGGTGGTGGGCACACGGCAATTAATGCGCCTTGCGTCCGCACTCTTTGTAGATATGCTGTAGTTTTTCTTTTTTGCGTTTGGTTTGTTTTTTTCTCTAACAGCTGAGCTTCCCTGTGGTTGTCGGTCTTGAGACTTTTATATGGAGCCTGACGAATGTAGGGACATCCTTCGTCATTCATGGTGTGCCAATAGTCCGAGTTCTCTCTTAGTTCGTATGAATATATTTAGTTTTGATTTCTACCACTATATCATTGCTGGTGTGTTTATTTACTGAATCGGATGAATACAGCGTAGAACTGTCCTTCTTCGTTTTGCTTTAAACCTTTTGATTTTGTGCAAATCAAATGAAAATACTTGATCACAATGTTACCATTTACGTTGATGCAGTCGTAACGGCACTTCTGGTAATGCAGATAGAACGATGTATTTGTCTTTTCTGACGTACGGACTTAAGTTGTGGAAAAGCCTTTTTATCTACATCCGGGATTCCTAGAATAGAATAATACATTGAAAACCAAAATCGTGAGCGCTTTGGATGATAATACCTTAGTATTTTATTTCAACCAAATGCAAGTGTGCTCGGCATAAATCACTATTTCTTGCTGTCGTACCGCACAAGTTCTCATAGAACAGGTGAAACATCTTGTGACGTCATTACGATAGCATAAGGCATTTTTTTCTTAATTCCAATGAACTAGCGGCTCGTTCCCTTTAGTTTATCGTACAACATGAATCATACAGTCACTCATGCTGGGAGCCAAGCTGTAGGTGTCATGTGGTCGGGTTGGCTATCGTTCGTAACTAGGCGCAATTACAGTCATTAATTATCGCCATTTCATTGATGCTTTACCACTGTACTACTTACCCCCGGGTGACCGATACGGTGTGCAACATCTGTGCCTTTTCTGACTTGATAAGACGCCGAGGTGAAAAAGAAAAAAAAAGAATATGAAATTCAAAGATTGCGTGGCAGTTTCAAGGGCGTCATTCTGAGATTCTGGTCTGAACTGCTTTTGTGATTTTGAATTCTCTGGAATTATCATGAACAATGCATGAAACTTCTCAGAGTTTTTGAAGAGAATTTAGTTAATCTAGTGTTGTTCGGTGCGGACGACGGTCGTGGTGTGTCATGTTTCTGTGCTAAATTATGTTTGGTGATGATGTTCCCTGACAATTGATGTTGTTTTACATTGTGAGAATACCACTGGAGAAGACTGAAGAGTTAAAAGGGTGGCACAAACTCTTGTCGTCTCGATCCCTTTCGAACTCAAAATATCTCGTGTCGTCTGGGCTCGACGTAATCGATATGGGTAGACGACTGACGGTGAACAGTGCCAGCGAGGCGGGCCTCGACCGAATAACCGGCGACTTCCTCAACGACCCGGACAAAGTCGGGCTGAAGCGCGAGATCGGGTTGACTGGAGGTGTGGCCATCAACGTGGGCAACATCGTGGGCTCCGGCGTGTTCCTCACGCCCAAGGGCGTCTTCCTGGGTGTCGGCTCACCGGGTATGAGCCTCGTCATCTGGTTGCTTAGCGGCTTCTTCTCCCTTCTGGGCGCCCTGTGCTTCGCCGAACTCGGCCTCTCCATACCGTCGTCCGGTGGACACTATGCCTACATCAAGGTCGCATTCGGCGACCTCCTCTCCTTTCTCTACGTGTGGATATCGATGGTGATCATGTTGCCTGCCCAGCAGGCCGTCATCTGCTCGGTCTTTGCTCAGTATATCCTGGAGACGTTCCTTCCCGCCGACGATCCCTGCTACAAGAGCTACGTCAGGGTCCCCACCATCATTCTGTGTAACATCTGCGTCGGTAAGCCCTTGGCATTCTAGCCACGCTGGCGAATCCTTCCAAAATGAAGAATTAAAATATCTTACTTTGATACAGATAATTTCTGCCCCTTTCGCCTCTTGGTATAGTATTTAAAAAAAAAAAAAACAGGAAAGAATCTCGAGTCGCCACAATCTCAAGCTGCGTTTTACGTATAATATTGCCAGGGTTGGATTTTTTAGGATCGCATCTCATTTTCCACAGTCCGAAGGGGTCTTCCTTACCTGTCTTCTTCCATCTGCTCTTCATTGCGTTGGCTACTCTAGGGATGTTGCGGATTGCGGATCTTCTTCTCATCTCATCCCAATTCCATGTTTCTTTATGATGTTATTCATGCGGGGGGGGTGTATAGGAGTTATGCTTCTTTTTTGTAGGTTTATTCTCTTTCTCTTCTTTTCTTTTCCTCGCTCTTCTTTTCTTTACTTATTTCTAATTATTGTTGACTCGTACTGTACCAGTCCTGTTAATGATTTTCATCAAGTATCTTTTTTTTTCCTTCATGTTTTGTGTATACTTTGTATTATCTTTGTATTGTAAATATGAGACCCTGTGGAAGGTTATATTTGTCTTCTTGCAAATTGTGTATAAGTTTTATCTGAAGAAGGAAATTAACAACAACAATAACAGCAACAACAACCACAACAGCAACATCCACAACCACCACTGGCACCACTACCACCACCACCACCACCACCACAACAACAACAACAACAACAACAACAACAACAACAACAACAACAACATACCTTCATGGTCCCGTCTATAATTCCCAATCACCAACATTGACATTTTTCTATAATTGGGCTATCTGTTTTTCATGTTCATTTTCCACATCAGGTACCAGTAGTATTTCATACACTCTACAGCAACGTACTATTTCAATATCTTTTTTTACTCAGAGTTAGGTTGTCGTCGTCTGTATAAGTGAACTAATGAATTGGGGCCGTTGTATCCCGTGATGTTAATTTCCGCACTTTATTCGTGACGTATACACGACATGAATATCCCCGTATATCAGCTCTGACAATCAAATTTATCAGTCCTGGTCATTTCAGCAAGTCACTGACCTCTCGATTCTTTGGTCATCTTGACATAATGGCGTAGATTCAATTGGACTGACCTTCACTAGCATTTCAGTAGCTCAGTATAGATGCGAGATAGGAAAGAGAAATACTGAAGATAAGTGTGATATCTTCTTGTTTGCTGTATTGTGTTAGGGTGCGAGGACGTGGAAATGTCTATATAGATTACTTTTAGAATTAGAGCACATGGTCCATGCTATATCAATTGAAGTCAACGGATTCAATGGACATCAAAATGAATCTTGATTTACTCATTAGATCAGATGTGAATTAATTTTTCGTTTTCTTTCTTTCTCTTCATGTATGTACACGTCACGTATGCTTGTTTTAGATTTACACAGGTGCTTGTGGATGATATATAATTTTTATTCCTCATCATAACACACATCTCATGGCCCTTGGCTATTTACCATACCACTATAACTTCGTTTTTCCCTTTCTTCCTGGAGTTGCTTTATGAAATTAGTGCATTTAGGAAAAGGCAATAGGAGATGCCTGCCCATTCAATAAAGACAATGTTAGCGATGTCCCTCATGACTGTGTCAGCTCTTGTAATAATCAGACAAAGGAGGTACTTGGCAAGCACTCGCCTAGTACCTCGTTGATCAGACGACGTGTGAGCAGTGAGCGAGTAATGAATGAGATTCCATGCACGACGTCGAGAGAGGGGGTGATGGAAATACCTCGACAGGGGGCCGCTTGGCTGTAACCATCAGGCCAAATGCTGCTCCCTCCGTATTTGGTAGTTTGTGCCCAGTTAATCGACACTGCATGTAGAGCCTCTACGTCTACTATCGTCGAGAGGTCAAAAAGGAAATTGGTCTATAGCAAGGAGCTCCTTGTCTATAGCCACTGGAGAACAGAAACAGAAAAAGCCACCGGAGAACAGAAATTGTTCCCTAAAATTTTTAGTTTCAGTATGTCTGTGTGGTTTTCAGAAAACAAAGAGGCATTTCGTCTTCTGAAATTGTCAGATTTTGTAGTTACAATAATATCAATTGACCACAGAATATCATGAGGGTTCCGTGTTCGAAGTCAGGAGTGATCTGATTATGTTACGGGTAGTAGGACCAATAAAAAGTATCAATTGAAGTGGGAAGTAATAGGCCTACATACAAGTTATACTCACGAATATGATGACGATGATGGTACTTCTTGTACTAGCAGTGCATGACGATACTAACATAACGATAATGAAAATGATCGTAAGAGATAACACTGGTAGTAGTAATAGTAGTAGTACATGTAGTAGTAGTAGTAGTAGTAGTAGTAGTAGTAGTAGTAGTAGTAGTAGTAGTAGAGTAGAGTAGTAGTAGTAGTAGGTATTAGTAGTAGTAAAAATTAGTAGTTGTAGTAATAGTAGTGGTGGTGGTGGTTGTCGTAGTCGTCGTCGTAGTAGTAGCAGTAAATATTGTAGATATAGTAATAAGTAGAAGTATAGTACAATTGTAGTCGTAGTAGTAGTAGTAGTAGTAGTGTAGTAGTAGTAGTAGCAGTAGTAGTGGTAGTGGTAGCAGCAGCATACTAGCAGTAATTATAAAAATATAGTGATATTATGAAGAAGGTGATGATGAATAAAAATGATAGAAATTATGATGATAGTGAAAATAATCAATATTGATGATAATGATTACACGAATAATAATACTGATGATATGTGTTACCGGTGCTTGACCATGGAAGACATATGATATCTGTGCACATCACTCTGTGTAAGCCTAATTCTGACCCAGTGAACAAGATGATAAATATCTGACATAAATATGGGCGTATACAATGTAGTTTCCCTTAGAAACACCGTAAGTTTGTGTCATTGGCTGCCATTTATCATGTCCGGCTTTGTGATTAATTCTTGATTTCGTGAGCAACACGAACTGAATGCTTTACTTCGCAAAGCGATAACGAAGAAATGAACATGTCACTGTTTATCCTCGTGGGATAATAAATGTGATGAAACATCATTATAACACTGCCCTCGACCAATGTCGACAAGTTTCCAGTAAGGTTAGGTCAAACATGACCTATAAGATAAACACGACGCTTGGTAAACATATCAAGGTCGGTTTAACCGGGTCTAACCCGGTTCTAACCCGGTTTAATGGAACATGGACAGATAACACGTGGAGGTCCTTAAACGAACAGAATGGGGAAAAAAAATCCGTTTATGTCGTACACAGAATAAGACAGTTTTATGAAATGTTCATGTTCCACACGTTTATACTTCACAGTGTTGTAACTAGATATGTTATTTAGATGCACAACTCTTCCTTTTTTATAGTATATAGGCCCTACAGAAGTAAATACAGTGTATAACAGATACCGGTAAATGAACAGTTACTTCAATAAATAAACTTTTTTATTTTTGCCAATTTGGCACACGCAGCACAATACCACCGAATGAGTTGACGTATACATAGAAGATACGGAGTTGGTATCTCTCATGATTATATATATATATATATATATGTGTGTGTGTGTGTGTGTGTGTGTGTGTGTGTGTGTGTGTGTGTGTGTGTGTGTGTGTGTGTGTGTGTGTGTGTGTGTGTGTGTGTGTGTGTGTGTGTTATAGTGCAAGGGGTACCTTACGAGTAATGGCATCATCCTTTTGTCTTCTTTGCTTTACCTTATAAAGCCTCAAACCAGCAAATATGTTGAATGCAAGAGTTATGTTTTACACGTTTCCAGGAAGGATATTTGTCTCAGCCAAATTATGGAACTCAGTGATGTTGATGACGCCTCACAATTCTCCTACATTGAAGATTTGGCGTCTACAACCCATTCCCTTTCAATGTCATGATGATTGTCAAATCCTTTCAACACTGGTGTAATGAGATGCTAGGAATGTAATGTGTTTTCTTTAACTCAATTTCTATGAATAACTGACAAAAACAACTTTGATTGCTGCATATTTTCACACTTACAAGTCACATGGAGACTAAACCCCTTGTGAGATTATTATGACGTCATCATCTCATTTGCATTAGCTATGAGACAATAACCATTCCACCGCTGTTGGAAAAGATGTCAAACACTGAATTATAAGTATTATGTTTGTTATGATTTTACTATACATATCTCAATCAACTTCAACGTGGAGTAACATTTTGCTTTAATAAAGAAGTAACTTTCAGTTTGAAGGAAATTCTTAGCAGTCCCTTCAACGCTGTGTCAGTGTTCTGCGTCACTTTGACTCGACATTAACGACGCTGAACAAATTTAATCTGTAATCATGAGTAATCAACCGAGATGCGTGTCCTGATATACAGTACGGAGAATTTCTAGCACATAGCGACGCATCTGCATCATTTGACTCGTTAACATCTTATCTATTGACATGTAGTCACTTGTAAAGAAATTATGACATGTTTAGAGCAGATAATCATATGTCGTTATCAACTCAACCTTTGAACATTATGTTCCCAGAGCGCACTGCGTTGCACACCGGTTGTACAAGTTCTGCACTACCACAAACGCCTTGAGTAATTTGGATAATAATCATTTAAGAGAAATATAACTTCATTTTATTTTCAGTGATATAGTTTTAAGGCGATGATAGAATTTGTCATCATTTAATTTGCACGTGACTGAGACTAACAATGTTGTTTTGTGAAAGAATATAAACCGTTAAAGGGCCTGTAAACTTTCTCACGATGAAATACACTTGTATATGATAATATAGAAAATCGATATAGAGCTTCGACGAAAATGTGAAGTTTTATTTAACGGAATGTAACAAGGAGGGGATAATTAACTTATACCATGAGTAAATCCCATAATTGGTAAAGGAAGAACTGATATCTAATACAAAGTTAAAGGACAAGTTCACCTTCATAGACATGTGGGTTGAGTGAATGCAGCAATATTAGTAGAACACATCAGTGAGAGTTTGAGCAAAATCGGACCATCCGTTAAAAAGTTATGAATTTTTGAAGTTTCTGCTCAGTCACGACTGGATGAAAAGACTACTATAGCTTGTGATGTCACATGAGTACAAAAATATAAAGAAAGAATGAAGCAAATTCAACATATTTCCATTTTTCTCGCATAACAAAAGAACACTCGACTTCTCTCTTTCAGAAGGCAGGGGGAATAATATTACCCTTAACATACGTCAGTAGCAAGTCGAAGAAATTTGCACTTTATTCAAAAAGCAAAGTTTTGTGAAATTCTCCTTTTATTTTCCTTACATAGTTGTACGCATGTGACATCATACACTGTAGTAGTCTTCTCTTCCAGCAGTGACTGCGCAGATACTTGAAATATTCGTAACTTTTGAACGGATTGTCCAATTTTCATCAAACTTTCACTGATGTGTGCTACTAATATTGCTGCATTCTCTCAATCCTTATGTATATGAAGGTGGACTTGTCCTTTAATGACGTTGTGAGACATAGGCATTTACTGGGTTAACGAAGCAATGTTTTTCTCTAGTAGGCCAAGTTGGTAGGGTTTCTGTCGTTGTGTATTTATAGGATAAGTGGAGAAGCGTAATGGGTAGAGTGGCAGCGCTTGTTTCACGACTGCTGTAACGAAATTTGATGACTTGGCAGCTTTGGTTTGTTTGCTTGTTTTTTGTTCGAGAAAGTACTTTAACTTCTGAGTATTTCCCATCAGTGCTAAGAACTTCCTTTTCGAGTCAATTATTTAGTTTGAATGTTTTTGGCTCTGGACTGAGGGTACAGCTGAGGCAAAGGTCAAGGTTAAATTCACTGACTTGCCTACACATAGACACCCACAGACACACACATACACACACAAACACACCCTCGAACACACACTGGCAAGTCACCTCAAATATTTGAGGGAAAAGTCTAATCAAGTAAGTGATCGAAGTTCATCGGTCAAATCACTAATTTTCATGCCACACATACTTTTAAACATGTGAACATGTCATCAATATTACTTCCCATCTCCCTGATATTACCCGTAATCAATTGTTAAATATCCATTTGTTTCCATTTTCTCTATTCCAAATAGGGCAGCCACTTTTCCATTATGAGTTGTTGAGACTAATCAGTCGTGGCAGTCGTTGAAACGTCTCCTCCAGTAGCATAGGTCATTGATCAGAGTCTCATAAATGTGAATACCTTCTCTTTTTTTTCCCCGAGAGGTTCTACGACTAGAGGTTGTCCGAATTTATATGAACGGGTGTGAAAATGAGTTCACAAACATTCTAACAAGAGACGATATTTCAAAAACCTGCTGCTGTATGACACGTGCGTAGCCTCGTGTTCAAATGTTTGTAATCTGTGTCAAGTGTTTCAAGTACCATGTTGCCACTCAGCGTGTCACAGATACAGTACACGCACTTGAACTTTGCGACGTTTTGGTGTGATTGTCCATTTCTTCGGGATATAGCAGTAGCACTGAGAGACTGCCAAGTTCAAAGTCGCCATCCAGGTTTTCGTGTTGTTTTGTTTTTGTCGAAGTGGGCGATTACAACAATGTATGCTGGCCTTTTATACCTGGGGCACGAAAACTTGTCATCAATCACACTTGTCAATAAACCTCCTCGACTCCATATGTAATTTAACTGCTATTTGGGGAAGTATAATGCTGTCATTATCTCTTTAAGGACTCTGTGCAATGCATACGCAAATAGCTCATTTCGGGCGAAGTTCAGCTGTCAAACTAAAGGGAAAAATGGAAAGATAATGGTAGTGATGATTCCGATCACAGGTAGAATGATAGAAATAATAATACAATCTTATTGGTTGCGTTGATGGCAAACATGATGTCGGAACTGAAGACAGATGGTTGTGATGCGAAATGTAGGTCCTATAGTTTACCTGAACAAAATGTTGAGGACAAAACTTGTTTCTTAATCGATAACACCCTGCTCAAACGTCCCGCACAGGACGGGGAAAACAGAAATAAGTCAACATGGATAGGACCAACTGCGTTAAGGTGTAGGCCTACGTAGGTCAGTATAAACAATATTTTTATCACATATCAGTGCAGATGTAAAAGCTATAATGCAGGATTTGTGAACTTGGATTCTAGTTTGTCCCAGCAGATGCCACAATAGTGTATACAATGCATGATAGCGCAACTCCAGGATGTCCAATCCAAAAAAGTGACCACCCTCTTACATTGTTCGCAAATCGGATGTAAGTCTAGGTCCATAGTACTTCCTCACACTGTCCAAATCTGTTCGTGTGGCTTTGAACATGATACTTCATTGTCCACTGCAGTGAGCCGCCCTAAACCGGTTCCACTGAGAAACAATCACGCACGTCCAAAATACAAAATGTGCTATGTTTTCAGGGTGGGATCCATATTTTCAGCAGTGCCATCTGCAATTATTAAAGGACGATAGAGGGCGTGATAACGATAACTCCAGCTGAGCCCTTGGGCTATGAACTCCAGGAAACGTTCTCGTTCGTTTCCCCAAGGTTTTTTTTTCCCTATACTTGCAATTGGGCTAAAATGTGGTAGTACTTTATTCGTGTGTTATCACGGTGACACCTATCATCCCCACCCCCCCCCCCCCCACACACACACCCCTTGTCGAGTAATCACATGCAGATTGCATTCGATTGTATTCACCATATGCGTTTGAAGGATTTTTTTTTTTACGCGGTAGAACTAAGAATACTACGGTAACATTAGCAGGAGGCCTGAATGCGTGCGCACATCAGCTATGGGATTTCTTTTTCTTTGACGGGAAAATTTGCCCAAAACACTACGTGTCGATTCAGGTAATACAGAAATATTAGTAGACCACATCAGCGACAAGTTTGAGAAAAACTAGACAATCCGTTCAGAAGTTACGCATTTTCAAAGTTTTAGGAAAATCCGTGTGTCATCGCTGGACGAGAAAACTACGACAAATCGTTGTGTCCCTCGGGCAAGATGTAAAGGATATACAAGTGGGGTTTTTTTTTTAGCATATTGTAAGAGCGCTTTCACTGTCAGAAGGCATGCAAGAGAATGATAACACATCAAAATATATCTGTAACAAGTCGAAGGAATGTGTACTTTTATTAAAAATGAAAATTTAAATCTGATGAAAGTAAAAGCAGTCGAATCGTCACGGTCTCAAATTATGGAACTATTTTCTCATTGAGACGAACCTACAACAACCGAAAAGAAAAAAAAAATGATGTCTAAGTCATACACATTCATGTTCGTAATACCAACAAAACTATAAGCTTTTACATCTGAATGTAAATTGTGTGCAACAATTTGAAGACAACGAGATCAAAATAACAATAAAGAACATGTTTCTTTTCTCTCCTTTTGTCCCACAGTCACCGTCATGTACGTGAACTGTCGCAGCGTGAAGTGGGCGACGAGCGTGCAATCGATATTCACCGTGGCCAAACTGTCTGCACTGTTTATCATCATCATCTCGGGGCTCGTTCTACTTTGTAAAGGTAACTTTGTCGGATCTGTTTGGTTTGCATCCATCTGGTATCTATAACTTCCTATTCTTGTTAATCATTCTCCTCTTGATTGATCTCATCGTTCATTTCTGTCCAAGGATTGTCCTTATATTCTCGCTTTTCATCCTTCAGGTGACAATTCTGTAGCAATATTTCTCGGGACTTTATGGGTTACATACCTACATGTTTAATTCATTAGCATTTTAAATTATTAACAAGTTGTCCTGATCAATCCGAAGCAACGCAGCAGTGAACACGGGTAATCTGCACCAACGGATCGTCACATCAAATTTGTAAAGATCTGCGCCATCTACGGTGTTCGTCTGCATCAAAGCAGTTGTCTTTCTAACATTCAAATGATTATTTCTTATAACTTGTTTCGACGTACCAACGTATCATATGATTGCATGCTCGTACAGTTATCGTCTAGTGCTCCTGTACCTTCCTCACGTTCTACTGATTATGTCCCTCAGCAGCATGGTCTATTCGATACATTATCATTGATCCATTTCCGTGTTCAACAAACTCTGATGGGGCGTTATGCAAATTTGCATGATGCTTGACGTACATTGTAACTTGTGACATAATTTTATCAAGTCGTCAAGTAGCGCTGCCAAGTACTCTTCTTTTTGCATCCACAAGAATTAGTGTGAATATGTATGTATATCTGTGAATGTGTCTGTGCATGTGTGTGTTTGTATGTTTGTGCGGGCAAGTACTTATGAGTGTGTTTGTCATTAGGGGCCTACTTATCGAAGTTTGTTACCGTGCATATCAATACGAAACTTTTACTTATCTTTCTTTCGCGCTGGTTATAAAGAGTGTAAAAAGCAAAGGAAACACACACACACACACACACACACACACACACACACACACACACACACACACACACACACACACACACACACACACACACACATACACACACACAAACAATGAAGAGAGGTTCTGATCCAAGAGTACACGTATTCGATTTTCCTGTTTATGATAACGCAAAATCCAATAGAATTGTAGCATTCGAGAAACACAAACGAGCATGACTACGTCACAAGAAGTGAACAACTTAGTTAGGTCATAAGAATCATTGAATTTCATTCTTCGAATTTCGCAGAAACACTCGTCAATCTTAACTTAGGTCAATGTGTCCGCTCCTCTCCTCTCTATTACCATAGATTCAGAACATGCAAAATACCGTGTCGTTTCTCCACTTCATCTAGTTTTATCAGATACAGTTATGTTCCTATTATGGTTCCATTGATTGTCTACTCTCCTCAGTTGTACTCATAGCGAAGTTTTGTCACATTTCCAGCTTTCACTACACCACTCTCTGGAGCTACTTCATGTCAACGTTGCTCCGACACCGATGGAGTAATAGCGCCATCTTTAGGGTACGTCTGGAAGTAGGCCGAATTCAAGACAATAAAAAGTTATTTGGGAAATACTCCAGATTGTGCTTTACCTGCAACGAAACCGGAAGGAATTCAACATTTCGAGACTGTTCGCGCAGATAATTTCAGCCAAATTTCTCAAGCAAACTATTTAAATACCTTTGGTGAACTCTAAAAAAGTGAACGATGCGCTATATTTCGGCAAGGACAGCGATGCATAATAATCTGTTAGAAAGCTACTCTTTGGTGAATTTCTGCTTTTTGTCCTGTAGCATAACACCAAGGTGATTAACCCCGCATAGATTGTTTCCTCTCCTTAAAAGCACGTTGAGACATAATACATTGTGATTTGGACCATGCAATATAGAGACCATCATAGATCTATATTTAGTTGCATAGATCTCAATGAATTACGAGCGCTGACAAAGCAAAGTCCAAAGAACTGACAAATAAACAAACGTACTTCTAATTGTCTAAATGAGACAGGCGAAATCACCTAGCTACTGAGTGACTATCAGTACCACCTTCAATTTGCTTAATTTGCACCGCAGATTACGAAATCAAGCTCTGAGAGCCTGCGAAATATGCCTTCTGATTTATCACAAAGGCACTGAAGTTGACAAACTGTAGACTTTAATATTGGAAATACGCTATACCATGAAATCGCTTTTTCTGACTAAAGCGAGGTTAAGATATCACTAGATCTGAGGTCGTCATCGAGACGAGTTAGGTTAAACGCAGGAGCTGATAAAATGTCGAAAGCTGATGATCGTCATCTTATAAACTTGGGAATCAAAGTAGTACATTTAGAAGAGCATGCTGTTGTCGTCAATTACATGATAGTATAACTATATTTAGCCAGAGGATTTCGAGTTCGAGGTGAATCAAAAGAAATCATGGCCCTTGATATTTTATGGGCTATATTGCACCTTCAAATAAAGCTTTTGAAATGCCAACTTTGACCCTAATTTGCATAACCAAGATGGCTGTGTGTAAGTTTGCCACAGTTATAAAATATGCTGAGCTGGTCATTCTCTGAAATCATTAGAATACTCAAGGGCAACTCTTCTAGACCAAGATGTTTGACTAGATATTGCTTATAATGAGCAACAGGTATCATACTCAAAGGCCCTCCCAACTTACCAAGCTGTTTTTTAAGCTCCAACAAATGCTAGAGAAACGAACTGAAGCCGAGCGCGTTTACGTCAGCCTCTGATCCCCACGCCTTGCCTTTGCCTGTCGCTACCCTATTCCACATGTACTCGCTATTCTTGCGAGAGGGTCTTGAACAAAGGCAAAGTATAACGGTTAGCTAACGTGCCTTTATGACACCAGGCTATCAACGTTACGTTGTAACGTCGTGACAGATAGACCCTTTGGAATAGTAACCTAGCCGGCAAAACATTTCAGTACAGGTTTCAGTTTAAAGGGCTTGTGCAATGCAGAGGCATGTTGACTTCTGTCGATTTACGATACCCTCAACATCGCTCATGTGGCCAAATTAATATCTATATAAGTGTGATATATTTCATAATAATTTCCCACTATTTTTCTTCAGATTACTTGACGAGGACCACTTTATGATGATCTCATTCTATACACAGGATTGTTAACAACGTCAATATCTTGAAGTATTTGACGCGCACTGAAATGAGATTATAAGTTTAACCATTATCACGCATCAGGTTACTGACAGAGTATTTTATATGCCGAATCATCGTGCAACCTTTCTTTCGTCAAGCTTCTTCAAACTTAATCAGCTTTTTTATGATGGCCTGATTACTATCAGCTGCAAGGCCCTATGGCATTCTACGCGTTTTACCTACACACACACACACACACACACACACACACACACACACACAAACTGACTATAGACACAAATTCTGCGTTTAAACGATGTAACCTAAGATAATGCACTGATTACAGGTAGAATAAAGACGTGCGATTGCTGGTCAAAGGTTATTCAAGATTGATCGCCGGGATCAACGTTCACACACGCGACGAAATTGACTCTTAGACAGCAGCCTGAAGTCCAGCATGGAAGACCATGAAGACGTAAGCTCTATCGTCCATCACGACGATGACACTGGACAGAAACTTTCTCATCGGAGAAGTGTCACGAAGGATACTGATCTTGTCGAGGAGGAGGATGTCGACAAGTCGAAGAAGAAACTGGATGACGACGACGACGATGACCGAGATAAGGTTCGACTAAGGCGCCGCTTGACGCTGCTCGATGGCGTCGCAATCAACATTGGTATCATCATCGGATCTGGAATCTTTGTCTCGCCGAAGGGAGTGTTGGCGGGCGTGGGCAGCGTCGGGGCCACCCTCATCGTCTGGGCCTTCTGCGGCTTGTTCTCGCTCCTAGGCGCTCTCTGCTACGCCGAGCTGGGCACGATGATTCCGGCTTCGGGCGGAGCCTACGCCTACATCCAGGTCGTCTACGGAGATTTCTTCGCCTTCATGATCATATGGATAGCTTCCATTATGGCACAGCCTGGCTCGTTTGCCGTGCTCGCTCTGACGTTCGCCAACTACAGCCTGCAGCTGGTGTACCCCTACATTGACTGTCCTCCTCCACGGACTGTTACGATACTCATCGCTGACTGCTGCTTGAGTAAGTTAACTCCAAGAATTCCCCTCCACAAAACCCGTCTCCTGTCCTTTCATAGCCCTTTTAGTTGCTTTTGTTAACTATTAGAGATGAGAGTCGCAAGACTTTTAGTGGGAGTTCTAAGTTTCGTCTTGGACTCTGATGTATAAATGTACAAGTTCAACAAAAGATTGACACGCGTGATCTTAAAAGATTGGGAAACTGTCCTTTTTTTCATTGTTATATTATGTTGGGAATGTTGTAATAAATTTTCCTGATTTATACAAAAACATTGCAAACACCATAACAGTTATTTTACAAGTAACTGATAAATACTGACTCAAGAAAAGAGGAAAAGGAGGAGCTGCAGCGTAAGTGTGACTTTCATCTGCCTTGGGCTGTCTGCATTGGAGAAAAAAAAACAGCAATTCCGACTTCATTATCAATGACACAATAGGGTAGTCCTCCGCAATTAGATTATGCGAGCAATAGTGCCCTACATTGGTGAGATGATTATCAGTAATCCAGACTCCAACATGTGATTGATTATCTCTAAAACTAAGCTTTGAAATTATCTCATTTTCGCAGTCTTCGTCTGCTTCATCAATGTTGCCAGCGTACGTTGGTCGATGTGGATACAAGACATTTTCGGCCTCTTCAAGATTCTCGCCCTTCTGATTATCATTATTTCGGGTTTAGTCGAAATTGGAAAAGGTATGTCTGTACACAAGTCCTCATCTCATTATTTTTTTTTTCGAATCATGCGACCCGCACTTTACGGAATGGCATGACCATCTTGACCCGGAAGGGAACGAGCGGCATCTGACTCCACTATGCGTCAAAATGATTTCATCATCTAAACTACTGGGCCAGACTATACGGGCAAATATAGGATTATGTTTGTCAAAACTAGCAGCTTTATCAAAAGTATGTAGGCCTATTGTGTGCATATGAATATACAAGTATATGTTTGATAGTCATTTGTTTGTATCATTTAATATATACATTTTGTCGAGGGATCCAGATGAATTCAGAAGATGCATAAGTTCTTGCTCTATCAGAAAAAAATTAGAATCCGAGCCTGCCAATAACGATCAACCTGTGGAACATGTAAGTTTTTTTTATTCCTGTTGTCAGTAACTGACATTCTACGATACTAAGATCTAAGATATAAACAATAAAACAAAAACATTAGTATTGCTTTATTTTCATGAAGATTCTCGTTTATTCATTTTCCTACTTGTCACATCTTCTCAGAACCTTTATCATAGAATATGATTTAGTTCGATTTCAGAATTCATTTTGATGTTTTGTTTCCATGGTTGTAACATGTGTTCGTCAGTAATAAACGCAAAACAGAAGTGGTTTTACCTGTCTTAAACCCGTCTTGATTTCGTGTATGTATTTGCTCGGATGCGTGGTCGTGTGTTTGAGGTTGCGTGTCTAAGTTCGTGGTAATTAAATAATATTGCCTTTTTTTGGTTGATAATGAAGTTTACATTTCTTTAATCCACTCACATTCTCCTCATTCTCACATTTCATTTTGAAAGTTACTCATCATTTTATTTATTTTTTTTTGTGTGTGTATGTGTCTGTGTCTAATTTCAAGCCAAAGAAACCCACGTTTCATTGGAGCCCATAAATAGCAAAATTGATCCTCATTTGGCTGACTCTTCTGTTTTTGTAATTGTTGCAATCCATTTTCTATTTTACAAACGGAAAGTTTAATTGAAAAGAATAATGTTTTAAAACAGTTTTATATTCTCGTTACGCAGTAAAAATGGACTTTGAATCTGAGCTTTATTATAACTCTTTCCATGTCGTTGAAATTAAACTTTGCTACTGATATTTAGAGCCTTAGTTATTATCATTATCTATTTTTATTTCCCTGGTAGGAAACACCCAGAACTTTGAAAACGCTTTCGAGGGTACGGATCTTTCAGGATTGGGCGTGGCATTTTACTCTGGTCTCTTCTCTTACGCTGGATGGTAAGTTATTATTTTTTCCCCCTATAATTTTCACTTTGCCATATAATTCTACTAACTATGGTTCACTTTCGCCGAATGCCGAATGTGCTGTTTGTCTGATTTTTACGTTGCAAGTTGCTTTTTTTTTTCAGGAAGCAGAATACACTTCGAACTGAGTGATCATGGATTAGGGTCATGCACGGCTACTTTCAATGCCTGTCTCAAAAGAAATTAAATATTCAAGATAAACATTCAGTTGATGAACGAAATTCTCATAATGACTCAAAGTCTCGACTAAAAAAAAGAGCAAAAGCAACGACACTTGAAGAATCTATGATAGGAGAATTAATGACGAGATGCATTTTCAACCAGAAAAAAAAAAAAAACTGACATGATAAGTCACGAACAAATCGTTCATTTCACTATATCTGTGTAAGCAAGGTTTCAAAACGTATCAATGTTTCAAATAAAAAAGGCAACAGCAGTCTGTGTGTCGATCTTTGATATGCGTCATTTTGTGACTTGCTTTTGCAGCAAAAATAGGTGCGTGAACAGGAAATGTTCTAGCAAAACAATGTAAAAATAGGAAATATTCAAGCAGTTAGAAAAAGCTTTATATACCAGACACTGCAACTTTTGTATTATTGCTCTCTTCGCATAATACTATGTGCAGATTGCGTGTGGAAAATATACATACAGAAACAACAGCTAACCTGTAGGTTATAATCAATGTGTAATGCGTTATTGTAACAAGAAGTTTGAAGACTTTTAACTGTATTGATGCCTCTTAGTCTGAGTCACCTGTTGAGAGAAATAATTATACCAACATGATTTGCCCGTCATATTTACTATTCCTATGGAGGGTTTATGACAATGGCGTACATAAACGCAGAGCTCCTGCAAATTGTAATCGTCTATGACTATCGCTGATCGTTGTAAATGTGGTATGCTCACAAATTAATCTTGATACATGGTGTCACGTATACATTAATGATTGTAATCGCTCGTGAGATGAAGGAAGATCTCCTATTGTTTGGTGTCTGAAAAAAAAACCAGTTGTTCGGATTCTGTTTGCTTGAACTTCCATTGTTCTTCATAAATGTCAATATTTTAGTTTGTTTTGTTGTTGATTTTTATCAAATATCAAATATGTACAATCAAAAGTCATTGAAGACTAGAAATGAATGTGTTTACGAAGACAGGACCTACAGACCTAGGAGAAATTATGCCAACAGGATTTGTCTTTATGGTTTATATAATCTGCTACTATACCGTTATGGTAATCAAAGTAGTTTTTCTCCGTTACCATGGTTACTGTGATCTGCCTTCTCATGACAGGTTCAAACTTACCCGGACATGTGATCTTTCTATGCAAGCCTTTACAGCAACAATTCATAAAACTGTTCTCTGTTGTATTTGTTGAATTCTGAAAACATCAAACACATAAGTTATCGATACACATCTATATGTACTTCAATGGATCATTGAACATTCAGCTTATGGTGGCGTTGTTGACTTGAAGTAACTTAAAATTGATGCTGATTTTCCCCAGAATTTCATAAAAAGCGATGTAATGATGAAAGTGCTGACAGAATGTCGTTAATTGTGTTTATCATTATTGATATTGCGTTTCCCACTGCACTGCGACAGCAAAATATAACCACAGAGGTCCCACTGTGCTACAAGAGAAGCAATAAATCATATGAGCATCTTGTCTCTCAATAACAAGACTACCCATTATACGCCAACAAGATTTCCACATTTGATGTTACCTTTGTGCATGACATTTTCTGGGTGCGTAAGCAGTAATGGTACATTAGTTGGAAACCTCTTTATATTTTTGTAGCATTTCAAATAATTAGTGGAGTTTATGGACAGTATAATATAAAAGAGCCAAACACGTTCTGTATAGACTATTTAAACAGATGATAACGCGTGCATGTATGATATCTACTGTTCGTTCTGTGACTCTCCAATGTCATTCAACCAAGAAATGTCGTTCTTATATTTGCAGGTACTCGCTGAACATTGTTGTGGAGGAGTTGAAAGATCCATACAAGTAAGAGCATCGACATACAAAAGTACAATAATCTAATTACTGGTATGTAGTCAGTCTTTATGTCATGTTAACGAATGCTTGCCATTTCTGTCAACGAATTATTTTGGAAGCACAACAAAATCTTGATTGAGTGCTTGAGTGGTTGTGATTGAGTGCTTTTGATAATGATGAAAACTTAATAATCTATAAACTTTTATCAGCATCGCTTTATTTTCGATATCTCAGCCATTTCAAAACCGTTTTTCATCAACTAGATTTTGA